>NC_000086.7:135101312-135181312 GCF_000001635.26 Mus musculus
CACACATATATATATATATATTCAAATATCTGAAAGGACTAATTACTTGAGGGAAGCAGTGGTTGGTTTTTCAAGACAGGCTTTCTCTATATAGCCCTGGATGTCCTAGAATTCACTCTGTAGACCAGGCTGGCCTTGAACTCAGAAATCTGCCTGCCTCTGCTTCCCAAGTGCTGGGATTAAAGGTAAACAATTCCTTTAAGAATTGTTCCTTTTTCCTTTAAATTTACCAATATATAAGACAGCATGGAAATTTAGCTTCTCAATTAATAGCTGTGAGATTTCCTCCTCTTGTCCTGCCTGTCTTCAGTGAAGGGAACTCAGGCAAGCAGCCAGCCAGCCTGTCTTCATGTCAGCATAGAGTCTACTGAACACTGCAAACACCCTGAGCTCATTACACAGCAAATAGAGCTGACTGTTGTCAAAACACAATTCTGCCATTAGAAGGCAATGCCACAGCAAAGGCGCTTTCAAGACAGCTTGCCCTGGCACTTTGCCACCAGAGCCTTGTAGAACACTAGTCATGCCTTCCCCCCTCCCCCGAGGCCATAGGGGGAGCTCTTGCAGGCATAGAACAATAGTCCTGTGAATTGTTCAAGCACTCCCTTCATTTATGTGAAGGACTGCATTGAGAATCACAAGCACAGTCTGTCACGTGGAGCTAGGACTGGGCATTGATCAGAACAATCGTCACCCTTCATTTGCGTGAACAGCAGCCTGATTGATCAGGTCCAACTCCAAGTGCATTTCCTAGGGAGTCTCATCTGGGCATTAAGATGCCCCAGGGACTCTCACATGGAAGTTTAAATATGCTAGTGAAGCCTGGTCTAGGTGTTGATGGCATGAGGAAGCCTTGCCTGGAAGTTCAGCTGCAGAAGGGAATCTCACATCCAGAGTGCATGGAGTCTCAGCTGTAAAGGAAACATCACCAGGAGGTCACATTGGAAAGGAGTTAGGTTAAATATGACATGCTTTTCAGACTATTTCAGGTTGTAAACATGCACAAATGGGAGTTCTCAAGCAACACAATGACCCATGCAGCGCCAGATGCTCTGCTGATCCTGATAGCCAAAGACAGTAAACAGGTATGCGGCAGGTCCACCTGAGCTGCCAGACATTTATGTGAGTGAACACAGCCAGAGACTGTCCCAGGCAGAGTACAGGCAGTAATGATTTGGAGTTTCTATAGAGCTAAAACAATTTGGGAGTGGGAAGTGGCCACCCGTTCCAGTCTCAGCCCAGCATGGGCACTATGACAGCCACGTGGTACGAAGGTCATTTTACTGAGAAGATTCCACATGTAAGAAATGCTACATGCTGAAGACAGAGCGAGCCCCATCTGGCACAAGAGATCTCAAAGGGCTGTCAATCACAGGTCAAATTCCTGTCTGATCTCTTCCTTCTTGGCCATATAGCCCTGTCAGTCTTTACAGGGAGTCGTCTGGAGGCCTGAGAGGCAAGTAAGTGCCTTAGTGATGCTGTGCTGCCTTGATTAGCACCCAGAGGACCATGTGTCAGATCTCCAACCCTTGGACTGAAATGCACTACATGACGTTGGTGGCCTGACCTCTTTACTTATGGAACATAGGCTCCCTCAAAGTCCTTAAACTGTATATGCCCCAGTACAGGGGAACGCCAGGGCCAAAAAAAATGGGAATGAGTGGGTAGGGAAGTGGGGGGGAGGGTATGGGGGACTTTTGGGATAGCATTGGAAATGTAATTGAGGAAAATATGTAATAAAAATAATAATAATAATAAAAAAAAGAAAGTTGCTCCCCGTATGTGTCAGTCTCCTCCCTGAAACATCCATGCAGAGTGACATTCATGGACCCTGTGATTCATACTCTCAGCCCAACAACAGTGTAGGCTGTCACATGGTGAATATGTCTCCAGGAAGGCTCTCCAGCTGCTGCTGAGCCAGATGGATAATTTTGTCCCTGACTAGACCATAGTTTGTGCCTCACCTGAATGCCTGCCATGATGTGAATGACCTGTAGGAGGATCTTGTGAGTCCACTCACAACACTTTGTATACTGGCTTCTCTTTCTCATGACTCACCCGTGAAGAGAGAAGACCTCCCATGACAGAGACTCGCACTAACTAGTGTGTTTTGGAAAATGGTGCCTCCACACCCATATTTACACATGATCACATACATGTGTACACACACACACATGTACACATACATATGTACAATCACATGTCAATACACATGAACACACATGAACATATGCATACAGTACAGTCCTCTGCTGATTTTTTGCACACTACGTCTTTTGGAAAGTGACAAGACTTCAATGTCTCCAGTGAAATGTCACTGCCTTTTCTTTGGCAATTTCTTATAGTGCATGCTGAGGGCTCTGCGAAGGGGCACAGTTCTTTCTAGACCTCTTTTTCTCCCTTCAAGACCAATTTCTCCTGCCCAGATATGTGGTCAGATTGCTCACCATTTAAAAGACCAAATCTTAGAGTTGTTTCCAGCAGCTGCAGTGGCCACGATTTCTGCTATGTGCACAGCTGGCCTTATACAGGATCCTGCTGGCAAATCACTTGTATTGACTTAAGGGTAAAAAGAATGCTCTGTGACCCTGGATGAATATGAGTAAGAGATTTTGCTGGGAGCTTCTGGGACTGGAGCAGGTTGCAACAGGACACAGAGGAGGACCCTAGGGTTGCTTTAAAGACTGATGGTCTCCAGATGCTCTGGCTCTCTAACTATACTGAAATGCTAATGATAACTTCTAAAAAGTGCTACAAACTTCCTTGCTCTTTCTGAGGGTAAAAGGCCGCTGGTTTAGGTGATTGACACCTGTAGCGTGACATAGGGAGATTGAGTAATGCAGCCTTTGTTCTATCTCTGCAGGAACTGCACAGCTCTAACTTTCAGCCTGCCAGTAGAAGTGGCTGGAAGAAAAAGGGACACATTGAGAAGTGATTTAGCATTTATTACTAAGCTGTAAAAGGTTGCCCATGAAAGCTCTCTAAGAGAAGGGGGCTAAAACGGAATGAATGAAAAAGAGGATAAGGGAAAATTCTTCTTTGCAGTTCTATCTTTGTTCTGAGTACATAGACATCTTTCAGAATACATGATCACATGGTAAAAGTTCATCACAAGTTCAGACATGAAATTCTAATCATAAATTGAAATAGGAGTTTACAGCACTGAATGTTACATGCACATGCATTAGATTACATGTTACATGCACATGCATTAGATTAGGAGTAAATATTCATCACCTGTTGCAGCTCCACAGGTCCACTGAGAGGGAAAAACCAACTCTCAGTTATTAGTGGAGTTTGGTGTAGATAAATTCAATCAATATTTTATCCTCTGCTCTAGCACCTGTAATTGTTAGTTCCATTTTTATGACCTTTTCTTAATGGGTTTACAACCTCTTGGAATGTGCTCTGAGTAGGAGAAAGTTTGGTTGTCATCTAAGAGCAATAGACTGGTGACAGAGTGCTCACTGAAGTTTTGGCTATCAGAAGATGGTGTAATAGCAGTCCCACTAAAAAAGAGCTTAATAAATACTGATATAATTTTAGGATTTCTTATAGGATCATTGTGAAGAATTAGGAAGTCATCTATTTGTCTATTTAGCATCGCTACAAGACTGTACATCTTCGTAGTTCTGCAGAGATCTGCTCAAAATGGTGGTTAATACCTAGTGGTTGTTATATAGGTAATAATAACAGGGAAACATATTGATAGTAGGAATCTTTCCTAAAATGATTTTCTCCTAGACCTTGCCTATCAGAGCCTTGTTGTAGTTAATCTAAGACAAAGACATTTAGGAAAGATCATCTGCTAGTTACTAGCGTCTTGGCTCCTGACAGAGCAAACTGATGGTGAATAGAAGAAACAGATGTGGCAGTGGGGAACAATCAGTCCTTTGAGAGCAGAGAGGAGAAACAGCCCTCCTGAATGGGATAGGGTCTGTCTTCTGGGTGGGGAATGTTAAAGTACAGCCCAGAAAACCAGAGAGATCTCACAGAGTTGAGATCTTGGCCATATGTAAGATCATGGAGGAGACTCAACTGGAAGGTGAAGTGAAACATGGGTGTACATCTGGAATAGTATATGGGCCAAAGAGAATGACCTTATCAGTATGGTTGTGCCATCAAGGCTCCTAGATGGGAAGATGCCACATAGATTTAATGGCCAAAGTAGCCAGTGGGTTCACCTACATTTCAGGCAGATTTTGCACTATTTTTGGAATCTCTAGGACTTGTAGCTTTCCCTGAATGGCATTGTCATACCCCCATAATCTATGAGCCAATTTGAAATAATGTTTGCAGAATATTTTTGCTCTACCTCAAATCATCTGCTAGATAATTACCTTGTGATGTTTGAGGAAGTTCAGAATTCCATACATCACTGACTCCACCTGTGCCAGGACCAGAAATATTTTTTAGATCACTTCTCCTCGGTTTTTTCTCTGTGAGTAATCAAAGTCCAGATTTCAGTTTTATGTTTTGCAAAGTGCTGATTATGTGGGAGAAATTCCTACTTGACTACTTTCACATCTGCTCTAATACATGAATAAATACCAGACAATTCCCTCTAGTAGTTATGTCCCTAAAATCATTTGAGGTGTTGGGCAAGGAGTTGGTCTGGCTTCTCCTGAAAAAGGTTGCATACCCTTTCAGACCTTAAAAATCAATGCTATGTAAGGAGACAGATAGAATTAAGTTTCTGCAAGACCATCTAAGGGTGGATCGGTTGCAAAGAAAAAAAGATAAAATTGGGTACCTGTTCAGTCTGCAAGCACCAATGACTAAAATGTGATCACCACAAACACAATGATTTGGCTACATGGTAATCTGGAGATTAAATTCCAAAGGTTTTCACTGACAAAGTTGGTGGGCACTAGTGTGGTTTGAACCCAGTTGTGTATGTTTTATAACAAAGATAAGCATGCAACTTTATCAGAATTGTCATAAATACACACATAGAGTTTAACATTGATGCAATGATATCCTGCCAATATCCCAAGGAAGGAGAAATGAATTGTCTGTTTATGGAGAGACAGGATGAGACTGGAGCACAACGATTAAAGGGGGAGGGGAGGGAAGGCTATATGGTAGGGAAAACTAGCATTAAGGGGCATTTGTGGGTTTCTATGGAAACCTACTACTGTAGAAGTTTCTTAAAATGTATAAAGACATGAAACATATTTAAATGAAGTCATCAAAATAATGAAAGAGGTAATGCCTTAACTAGTTTTCTTACATCAAAGGAAAACTGCAGTACCGGGAATGGAGTATATCTAGCTAAGTTTTAGCCAAAATATTCCATGGGCATAAAACACAACCAAGGCTATTGTCAAAGCCTTGTTATATCTCATTGTTCTCTACAATCTGATACTACTAAGGCCCAAACAGTTAAGTCCAGCAAGTGTCTAACTGGAGCCTTTACCTGTACTGTTAGTGTTCACCATAAGTACTCTGCTCTCTACCAGAGGAGAAATGTAAGTACCAGTCCATCTCTAAATCGTGAAATCTAAAACAGTAACCTGCCTTAATAATATGTTTGTGCAACACGGGAATAAAAAATGGTGGGAAAAAGCAACCGTTCTCTGACTGGAATTAATGTCTATTCCAGAAGATGAAAGCTGGGATGGTTTGTATATGCTTGACCCTGTGAGTGGCACTATTAGGAGATGTGGCCCTGTTGGAGTAGGTGTGTCACTGTGGGCATTGGCTTTAAAACCCTCTCATCCTAGCTGCCTGGAAGCCAGTAATCTGCTAGCAGCCTTCAGATGACGATGTAGAACTCTCAGTTCCTCCTGCACCAGGCCTGCCTGGACACTGTCGTGTTCCCACCTTGATGATAATGGACTGAACCTCTGAATCTGTAAGCCAGCCCCAACTAAATGTTCTCCTTATAAGAGTTGCCTTGGTCATGGTGTCTGTTCACAGCAGTAAAACCCTAACTAAGACAGAAGTCGTGAATGACACTGCCTGAGTGTCCAAGAACCTGCAACTAGAGAGGCCATAGGCTAAGGGAAAACCAAATACTACACTTCTCCTAAAGCAACATAGCAATAACACGAGCCCTAACGATATTAATTACATGTATCTCTAGAAATCTCCAAAATCACTAATGTATGTACACCCTGGCCATTTTAGTGCATTATTCTAGATTTATTTATTTTATTTGCATAGGTGTTTGCCTACGTGCATGTTTATGCTCCATGTCACCCCTGCCCTTGCCCTCAGAGGCCAGGGTCGGGTGTTAGATCCCTACAAGTAGGGTTTCAGATGGGTATGAGGTCCATGTGTGTGCTAAGCATGAAACCCAAGTCCCCTGGAAGAACAGCCAGTGCTCTTAGTTTCTACTGACTGCTTAAAGTTCCCACCACTCTAAAATTACTCTGACATGCCTACTTAGATTATTCCTGACATGTCTCTTCAAGACAACGCTAAGTGGAATTCCAGGATTACTGCTACCCTGTCCTGCTGTTGTTGGTGGTGTTTGTTTTTCCTCTCCATGGTCATTTTCTTAGTCAGGTCAAACTGAAATGTGAACAGCAAAATAGCTTGAGCCCCCTCATGGTACCAGGTTGAGCACTTTCAAAGGTTAATCCTGGAAGTTTAGGCTGAGAGCTAAAATCCAGAGTCACTCCAGGTTTCCAAAGCAGGGAGCCACATGAATGCCAGCCAATGAACACAGAAGCTGATTATCTCATTCCAACAGACAGAATTAGGATTTTACTAACCTTTCACCCACCAGGTATGTCTATACTGTCTGCAGACGCTGTCTTCACTCCTTTAACCCTACTAGAAACTGGCCAGAGTTGCATCAATGTGTAAAGTCACTGCCCCAAGGCTGACAACCCGAGTTCAATACCCTGCACCCATATGTTGTTAAGATGGCACCACTTCCTGCATGGTGACCTCTGACCTCACATATTTGAGCATGCTGACAAACAAGTGTAAGAAAAATGACTTTGAATAAGATCATGTTCTCTGTACATGATCTGGTTTTGATCTGTCATCTTGCCATGAGCTATATTTGTCTTTGAAGTCCAACTGCAATTGAGAAAATGTCCCCGTCCAAATGTAGGCAGGTCTGTGGAGGCATTTTCGTGATTGACAGTTGATGTGGGAGCGTCTTCCTCACTCTGGAAGAGGCCATCCTTGGACAGGTGGTTCTCTGTGGTGTAAGACACCGGAATGAGCACTCCATGAGGAGGAATCTGGGTTCCTCCATGGGCTCTGCTTCAGGGTTCACTTTCTGGTGACTGCCCTGCTTGAGTTCCTGCCCTAACGTCCAGTGACCTGCCAGTTGTGAATGAAAATACACCTATTCCTTTCCAAGTAGGAAATTTCCTTGTCCTACTGACCAGAGATGCCAGAGCGAAACTCGGGATTTCCCCCTCCTTCTAAGTGAGCACTCCTGCTTGAAGGATATGTAAGGGAAGGAAGGCATGACCGAGGCTCCTGTGGAGACACTCGTCCTGCAGGGATAACCTCTGAAACTGATCTGGGATTTCATGGTAAAATGGGCATGTATCCATTTTGGAGACTGTATGATGTGTGTGTGTGTGTGTATGTGTGTGTGTGTGTGTGTGTGTGTGTGTGTGTGTGTGTGTGTGTGTGTGTGTGGTTTAAGGGAAAGCTATTTCTGTATGATTACAGGAATGGAATCCACCTCTGAGTGTGGCTTGCAACAGGACCTTGTGAACAGCTCTAAGAAGGAATGTTCCTTCCTGTCCCTAAGAGTTAGATCAGCTGGGCCTGTCAGTCACCTGGCAATGGGACAAAACTTCTAGCAGGCTCATTTTCCTGAAGCCATGCTGAGGAGATAAGAACAGTTACCCTCTAGCGTGATGCTGTGCCTGTTGCTCTCAGAAAGCTCACCCTTGACTCTGCAGAGCCTTGCAGAGCTCTTCCCTCAGCACTGCAGAACCTGCTTAGAAAACTGTAACTTTTCATCTCTCTGCCTCCTATCTCTCCCCAACACTAAGCGTGCTGTTTGTCTGATGCCCTTGGCTTGCCTGCTGTTTCTCTGTAGCTGTCCCATCCTCCTTTGCCTTAAGACAACTTTGTAACAACTTGGTTCTCTCTCCCACTTCTCTAACTTCCTCCTCTGGAGAGCTGCCAAGATCTACTGCCTGCCTCCCCTGAAGATTGCCCCTCTAAATTGATTAAAAAATGTCCTTGAGCTTCCTTCTGACTCCATTTCTCAGTTATTTTATGAACAAGTCTAAGACCTCAAAACAGGGACCTCCGATTTCCTCAGTACAAATTGGCATCCACACAAGGGTCCCCACAGATGTCAGTGACAGCATGAACTCTGCTCTTTAGGAGGGTACAGACGTGGAAAGGATGATAGCCAAATGCTATCCTTAATAGAGACAGTTAGAATAGTCTAAATAACCTGGTATCATCCCTAATGTTATTGACTTCTAGGCACGGTTTGAAAACACATTATAATAAAAACTAATCGAAGATGAGTACTAGCCAGTCAAGGTATCAGAGCTTCGCATGATTTCCAAAGTGTGAGAGAGCAGACACTTTCATAATGTCTTGTTGGGAATATAATTTTTCAGTGTGCTCTCTGATGCAAACTATTAATATAAAATACAGATTTTATGATTTGGAAAGAACACCTTCAATATTCCATTATAGACAATTGTTTACACGGTGTACCACTGTAGCAACAGAAAGCATGGCAATGGAACTAAATTCCCATCCTTTGAGCTCTGGTGGGATATATTTTACCACACCCCTGTCCTGGATCTCTTTGTTGACATAAAACTCAAACAGGAAAATCTGACAACATTTAAAATGGTGCCATATAAACCCAGTCTCATGTAAATGTGGTCAAGTAAAGAGCTGACACAGCTTATCAACTGTGAGAAAGAAAACACCAGATTAGAAGCCATAAATACACAGTGTCCTGTGATGTTAAACACAAGACTCCTGTAAGGAGCCTCCATGTTCACAGGCTGGGGGACAGGTTGGAATGTCAGTTCTGCAGAGATTGGAATTTCCTAGGTTCAGAGGCCAGCTATCATGGGCAAGTTTTCAACCTCAGAAACAGCCATTCCTTGCCACACTCTGCATCTGAACTTGCCTCTTAGAATAAAAGCTTTGTAGAAGCTATTAATTTGAACTAACATCTGGGAATAATAAACAACCCCCCTAGAAGCTATCAACATAGCAGACTACTAGTGTCTCCAGAACAACAGCTGAGGATGTCGTCAGATAGTGACTTAGACATTTATAAACATTCTCCCATCTCTATGTATCTGCTTCTCTGGTTACCCACCAATGCAGTTTAAACTTGCCTTGATTTATGACTTTATTTCTTTGTGCTGTAAGCATGCACACACACACACACACACACACACACACACACACACATGCTGTAATTATATATAGACACACACAACATTCACACACCCACAATACACACATGACACTGTTTGTTCTCCAGAACACGGAATTTGAGATAAGGTAGATACGTGTTTCCATGCCATGGTCATGCATAAGGCTCCAGTATTAACTACTCTTTAATCCCTTTAAGGTGAGACCTGTGTTTGTTTTAAAGTAATGATAACAAGAACAACAGTAACCAGGAAAATCTTTCACTTCCGATAGTATAAAAAGTTTTATTCAATACAGAAAATGACCTTAAGTTCTCCCCAGAGGCCACCATGAGCCCCTCTCTCAATGGTGTGAACCAAGGTCCCTTCCTTCCATCCAGTATTGCTGTTGTCTTCTGGTGCATATCAGGGCTGTGCCACAAGGTGGCGCTAAGACACAAAGAAGCTTCGTGTTCAGAAAGATCTAAAGAATGATCTAGGTGTTGGGGATGTATGTACGGGGTGGCAGAATTATCTTCTTGCATGGACTCAGTAACAGCAAAAATGTTCTGGTATAGGAGTGTCCCTCAGTAGCATAGACTTTGTTGAGGTTTTATGCTGTCCACACCACAGACATGAACGTATAATGATTCCTTAAAAAACCAAGTTAACCGGGCATGGTACTGCACACTTTTAATTGAAACTTTCACGATATACAAGTAGGCAGATTTTTGGAGAATCTTTGGCCTTTCGTCTTTAGAAAATTCCAGGCCACTGAGGGCATAGTAAGACTCTGTCTAAAAATTCCGTTTATAAACCTTAGTGCAAATTTTAATTATTCTCAAAACCCCAATAGGTGTAAGGCAAGACCATCCAGTCAGGTCTCCACTGCAGTAAGAAGTATCTAATTCTAATTGCTTATAAGGAGAAAAGAGACACCTTTGCTCCTAGTGTGCAAACCTCCAGTCCTCAACTGTTTGACTCTGTGGCTTTTGGTATTGCACCATTTGGTTTGAGTGTCCAGTAGAGCAAAACTCTCTCTCATGTTTAGGGAGCATAGGCTAAAAGAGGCAGGACAGGGTTTCCTATGCCCTTCCCTCTACAAGCACAGGTCTGATGTCATAGGGCTCTTGCAAAGCCTTGCCTATGGCAAGTAACGATACCTTGCTTACCTTCTTCCAGAAGTGTTACCTTGACAACAGAGATTGAACAAATAGATCATTGGAGAATATCCAAGGTTCAATCCCATACATATGCTAGAGTTGTTTATGCTGAGTGTCCACATTACAAAAGCCTAGGTGTTCCTGGAGACCCTTGGGAAATGGCAGCCTGTGTCCGGGAACGCAGGAGGAGAGTGAGAGCAGGTAGAGATGCTCGCTCAGGACCTGGCAGCTGTGTGCAGAATATACCAGAGAGGAAGAGACTCGGAATGATTGCAGAAATTTGGAGCAACCTGTGAAAGGGTGGGATGTTGGAGAACAAGCACTCTACTGCCAGAGAGAAATCTCTGCCGTGTGCAGAGCTCACTCTGCTCCTGAACCAGTGAATGGAATGCAGGTTTTGGGATCATCAGCAAACAGATCTGTGGTAATGTGCCTGAAGATTTACTGCTCAGAACCGCTCTTACAGTGAACAAACCGTTTTTCAGATATTAACTGGAAACAACTTACAAGGAATCAGCTGTGCTGCCACCTAGTGGCCAGAGTCAGAATTTTACCTCTCCGAGGCTGAACAGCTGACTGTAGCCTGGACAGAGACCAAGACCAGGAACATGTGGGGATGGTATCAGTCTGAGCTTTAGGGATGTTTTCATCACAAGAAGAAATCGCTTTTGACCATCCATTTCTAGGATATTTAGCCTGAACGGGCAAGCCGAGCACTTTCTGTAATGAGAGAAAGTGTACTTGGTAGTGTATAATGCTAGAGGAGACACTATCACAGGCTCAAACAGGAGGGCATGTGCACAGTCATGCTAATAAAACACTGTCTTATTGCATTGTGTTCCTCCATAGCACTGACTACAACGAATGCTTTTTCAATGGTCTGTTTATCCAAAATATTTGTGTTAATCTGCTCACAATATTGTGACTTTTTTAAAATTGTGAAAATATGATTCTCTTGACTACAGAAGTTTAAAAATCTGATAAAATGATCTCTTAGAAGGAAATCATTTTCTCAGTGGCCCAGTTCCCTCCTCCTAAGTCAAAGGTGATTCTTGCCCTAGAATGACACACATGCTTCTGATACAGTGTTGTAGTCTACAGAGAGTTATGTCTTTCCACACATCCAATCTGTCTTCCATTAGGAGAACCATAGCAAACATCAAAGTTATTCTTTTCCATTTAATATTCTCACAATTCATCTGTAACTCACCAGTATTTGTGTTTTGACATGCTAAAAATATTGTATGAATACATGATAAAATTACTTCCTTTCCTCCCTGTTAGTGAGTGAATCCCACAGATAACAGAGAATAACCCAGGAGTTAGAATACTCTTGCATGTATGCTTCCCTTGTTTGATACAATCCAAAGTTATTATACTGTTTGAATGTAGTTTTAAATTCCAGTAATATTACTACTGTGACATAGAACTTATAAGTTGATTTCTTTTGAAAAATTTCATATTACCTCAAGGGAGATTTACTAGTAGTTCCTACAGCTGTGATTCCTTTCAGAGCCCAGAGTGAAGGGAAGTCCGAAAAAGCTTTCCAGGAGGTGGGGGTGTGGGTGAGTCCAGTTTCTCCAAATTCTTGAGACAACTCAAGAAATTAATAAAAACCACAATTTAAATGGAGAAGAGTAAAAAGCCCAGAATCTTATGTTAATCAGATAGAAAAAGACCCCACATTTTCCTAATGTGCTAAATTTCCCCAAATCAGCACCTCATTCTGATAATCTTAACTAGTACTGACTTGAAGTCCTGCTGACCCTGTGATAATCTTAACTAGTACTGACTTGAAGTCCTGCTGACCCCGTGATAATCTTAACTAGTACTGACTTGAAGTCCTGCTGACCCCGTGATAATCTTAACTAGTACTGACTTGAAGTCCTGCTGACCCCGTGATAATCTTAACTAGTACTGACTTGAAGTCCTGCTGACCCCGTGATAATCTTAACTAGTACTGACTTGAAGTCCTGCTGACCACGTGACTTCCATTTCTTATTCTTTCTCCTAAGGAGAACACAGATAGGTACACTAAAGCACCATGCCTTTGGATGTCTGGAATTCAGCGTTTTGGAGCCAAGTTTCTGAGTCATGGGTTCATGGCAAGGACTCCTTCACATAGTCCCTCTGAGGAAACCAAAGTAAAGGTCCCAAAATAAGAGCATGGCTGATTGAGTCTATTACCCTGATTGGCACATTCTGTAACAGATCACACTTGAGAAACAAAACACAGGGTTTGCTTAATTGCTGCTCCCTCACAGCATGGGATGCTGGAGGTAGATTCAACACACCCATAATCCCCAGTACGGGACTCCTCAGCCCTTGCAGTAGCAAAGCAACATCACATCAGGACCTCAGCCTCCTGCTGCCTACTGAAATCATTAGAGTTCCTGACATCTACTTCACAGATTTCCATTCTTTTCATGAAATTAGGCTCAAGTTCTCAACCCTTATACAATAAAATGTAATACAACTTCCTATAATATAATAAAAACCTCCTTAAAATAGTAGAATATTTTTAGCTGTATAGTGTAAGCATTGCATACCTTAACCATGTTACCTACTATGTACAATTGGAAGTTGCCCATTGGATTTGGTAATGACTTCTCCTGTATATGAAACCATGCAATCTGCTGCTGAACTCCATAGATTAGTACACTCAGTACCTCACATGACGCTACAGAGAGTGAAAGTTACAACACCAGATGGGAGAAAGTGTTTGTAAACCATATGTCTAATATAGTGAGTGTCTGACAGGGTCTCTAACAGGCCCAGACCATTGCAAATATGGTGCCTGCAGGCCCTCCACTGTTCTTCTCCCCTGGTAAATCAACAGATTACATTTATTTATTAGTATAACGTTTACTTGTTTGTACAGGAATTATTTACTTGTTTCATGTATATAAGTACACTGCAGCTGTCTTCACACAGAAGAGGGCATCAGATCCCATTATTGATGGTTGTAAGCCACCGTGTGCTTGCTGGGAATTGAACTCGGGATCTCTGGAATGGCAGTTGGTGCTCATAACAAGTGAGTCATCTCTCCAGCACTAGATTACATTCTTATAATTACCCACCAAGGTCTGTTCCCTTATTTGGAAACCTTCCTATTCCTAATGCATTCCTGAGTCTCATCCCTAGGGTCTAGCTGTCAATCACTAAGGTCTAGCAATCAAATGTCATTATTTGGGTACTCTGACTAAAATGTCCAGTCAGGACATACAAACCTATCTTAGCACAGACTTCCCCATTTTCTCCTCACAAACTGCTCCCAATGAGACACCTGCTGTTTTTAACCTGATCCAGAGGCAGCCCTCCTCCCTCTGCCTGCCCCCTTTTCAGTAAATGAATGGCCTTTGTGCTGAGAATTTTGTATCTGGTTGTGTCTGCTCTGAGGTCCCTTTCCTTGTCAATATCCAGAATGTGTAAACAAAGTATCAACAGTGAAGAAATTATTTTAGGGTTGTTTTTTGGGGGGAGGTGTGAGGGGTACAGGATGGCTGAAGCCATTTTGTCCAGAGGGTTGAGTGTGGAGAGAGGGATTGGAGGGACTCATGCAATCAGACATCCTTGTAGGGAGAGATGTCAAAGATTATGGAGCTGCCACCTCCCCATTGTGATCACATTGGGCCCAGACCAGCAACGTGATTTTTAAAATATGGATGAAGGACTCAGTTACACACTTCTATAAGATATTAAAACGACCAATAAGCACATGAAAAGACAGTTTAAAACAAAACAGCAACAACAAAGACAAATCCAAAACACCCTTTGCAACTGGGGGACAGATGTGGAGTTGAGAGTTGCTGGGATGTTTAGAATCCCAAAAGAGAGTCGAGTAATCCATTTTTGATCTTGTATCTTCATAGACAGAAACAGAAAGAGAGAGACAGAAACACACATCGAGACACAGCGAGACTGGGAGACAGAGAGTGAGAGGGCATGAGCAAGAGTGGCTGAGAGATAAAGAGCAAGAGAGTGAGAGAGAATGAGAGAAAGTGAGTGCAAGAGGGACAGAGACAGAAAAGACCCATGTCTGGAGATGTAGATGGCAGAGGATAAAGGGGCAGAAAAAAAATGAGAGAAGACAAAAATCAGAACAGATTCAAAGAGCACTACCAAAACTCACAGTGATTTGAATCACCCAGAGACAGGGAATACCAAGGTAGGCACAAAATTTGGGAAAAGCCACCCATCTGGCATTTCACCAGAGCAGTGGTAAGATTTTTTGAGAGAGTTCTGGGACTCTCTACATAAACCACGGAAAGAGTAAACTCACATAGATGTGCCTGCCTCTGCCCACTGTGTACTGGGATTAAAGTTGTGAGCCACCAAGCCCTGCAGGAAGCTATTTTAAAAAATACTTCTGCTGAGTTGATGGTTAGACAACTCTAAAGGGTAACATCTCTATGTGCATGTTTCACTCTGGGAATCCAGGGCAAATATAAGTGGGCTACATTTTAAAGAAAATTTTCTCATACACTTGTATGTATACATGTGAGTGTTTGTGCTAGAAACTGAAACTAAGGTGTCTCCTTTTATCACTTCTTCTCCTTATTGTGAGACAGGGTCCCATCCTGAATCTACAGCTCTCTATGTTTGCTGCAGTGCCTAGCAAATGGGTCCTGGGGTCAACCTGTCCATATCAGTCAGCGCTGGAGACTCAGGGACACAGTACCATGAGAAAAGAACTGGAGGGAAGGTAATGGGGATACATTCACTTCAAACATATTATATCCATGTACACATACCAAATAAAATGTCAAAACAGGGACCCATGCACCCAGAAACTCCACCCAACCAGTGGAATGAATTTCTTCTGTTCTGGTGCCCTGAGCAGACCTTGGGTTCCAACTCCACTGCCAATCCCACAACACCCAGAGGAAGCTGCACTCCCAGGTGCCCAAACATGCCCAGGATCATAGGATCATAGGTTAGGAGGACACAACATCTGCACCAACACCGGAAGTAACTGGGACCAGTGGGACCCAGGCAGGCAGGAACTCTGCCTGACCAGTGGCACGGGATCCTGCTCTTCTGGGGTAGTGCCCTGAGCAGACCTTGGGTGCTAACTCCACAGCCAGTCCCACAACACCCTGCAGCCACACCTGACAACCTGACATCAATCCCTCAAAGTCACACAACAGAAAGATAGAACCAACTCCTGCAAGTTGTCTTCTGAAGGCCACACATGTACAAGTTTCAAAGAAATATCTTTTAAATAAATGGTATATTCTTGCATACAAAATGGGACAAAGTATTGAAACACTTTGATAGATGGTAAAATCACACACACACACATACACAAACACACATACACATACACACACACTTAAATCACCACTCAAAATAATATATTTAATTATGGAATTTTCAAGAACTTATTTTTCATTTTTATAGGAAATCACAGTGAAGAGGCTTTGAATTTTTAGAGACCTCGGACTTTTAATGTACTGAAAAACTTAAAGACTGGCATTTTTAAAAAGTCATACTCTGATTTATATATATTATATATAATATATGTATATATTATATATATTGGGGATAAACAAAGGTTATAGTTTAATAGTTATGTGTGTCAAGTTGACAGGGGTCAACTGTACTTCTAGTTTTCTATCAACCTGACACCAAATTAGAGTCATGGAGGAAGAGCTACCTCCCATCAGATTGGCCTCTGCGCAAGTCTGTAGGGCATTTTCTTGGTTAAGAGTTGGTGAAGGAGGGCCCAGGCTACTATGAGCTACTGGGCCAAGTTGTATGAGACAGGTAGCTGAGCAAGCCACCAAAGCCCACTAAACAGCTTTCTTCCATGTTTTCCTGCTTCTGCTCCTGTTCAGTTTCCTGCCTTCCTCCAATGATGGGCTGGGACTGGAACTCTAAGCCAAACACACCTTTTCCTCCCTCAGTTGCATCTGGACCTGTTTTATAACAGTCACTTAGCTTATATTCCAAATCTATTGAAAACAGAGTATCGAGAACATCGTCACGCAATAGGAATTCCCTAGAATATCATTCACATTGTCATACAACAATGAATACAAATTCTCTCTTCATTTTGGGGTGTGTTTTTCACATCAGGGTACAGTCCCTGACAGAAACATGGCACCAAGGAAGGATGGAGGACAGGGCAAAACTACGCCAATATGGACAGAGTTGCACCTTTCCCAGTGCTCTGCTCCTGTTATCACACTAGTGAGGATTGCACTGCTGAGAGCATAAGAACCCAGCTTATTCGAGAATATATAATAAGAGTCAGATGGGGAAAAGTAAAAACGAAAAACAAAAGTTCAAAGAAACGGATAATGTTAATTTCAAATAACAGCACTTTATTTAATAGAAAGTTCCAAAACCCTGTAATTTTAAAATTGGAAACAAGGTAAGGGAAATTGGTTATTACGGTGGCATTTTAATGGATATTTATAGTTTTGTGCACTATCCCATAATGCAAGCATTACAAAAAACATGAACAAAATTAAATGTTGTATCACAAGGGAAATATGACACAAAATTATAGCATATTTTAACATGTTTTCCTTACTAATATATAAATACAATATCTTTCCACCAAAGGAAAATCAAAAAACATGTTAACTGCCTTGACAGTTTTCTTATTATGTTAAGCCTATAAAATATAGTTTGACTTATCTGCCAGTATTACTACTAAAAACAAAATTCTATTGTTTTTTGTCTGTGGTCAGACTACAACTGAGTATGATTTCACTTTAAAAAGTAAAAAAAAAAAAGATATAAGTGATTGCTTTTACTAGGATATTTCAGCAGAAAAACATTATGTATAAGTTGTTACTTCTGTTCTTTTTGTTACTCAGTACTTTAAATGTAGTCATTTTGGCATTTCAATATGTGAAAGGGACAAGTGCTATTTTTTATCTTTAGCATGCCTTTGCAATGCAGTCTGTTGTCTCAAGAAATTAACGATACAAGTAAAATCTCTTTGATTCCATGTTCATGTGAGGGGGAAGATACATATGCTTCTGTATATGCATGTGGGAGCAGGGCATTGCTATCTGGTATTTTCTTAAACCACTTTTAAACATGTTTTCTGAGGCAGGATCTTTCACTGAACCCAGAATCCACTAATTTGTTAGAATGTCTGGTCATGTAACTAAGGCTCTTCATTCCTCCACCCTTTAAGTACTGGAGTGACAAATGTAGACTTTGGTGCTCATCTTTTTACATGTATGCTAGGCATCAGAGCACTGGTGTGCTTGTGTGGGAAGCAACAGGATAAATAAGGCATTTCCTTAGCCCTGTGTAAATTGCTAATTACTGATGTGGCAAACATCATTTCTAAGTAAGTCTAGGATATGCAAACTGAATTCTTAATTATGTCATATTTCAGAGAATGAAGTATGTTGTACTCAGTTTCTACACGTGGCTAGTATGATTATATCAAATGAGGGACAGAATATATATATATATATATATATATATATATATATATATATATATATATGCAATGATTTATACTGCTAAATGTACAGTGTCAAGAGAACTAGAGGAAATAGGAGAAATATTGTGACAAGGATCCTAAACACTACCACAATATTTATGGGACAAAGGCTGGATACTCAGCTGAAGACTTCATGGTGAGTGGTGGAAACTTTACAATGGGCTTACATTAAGGAAGTACGTCATTGTATTTATGTTCTTGAGGGGGTATATCTAAATCTCAGAGCCTGTGCTATCTTCTTTCCTGGTCCACTGTTAAATCCTGATAGTTTTCCATAAGCAACCCCAAATGGCCTAAACTAACTTATGGGATGTTAACAGTCTTCAAACTCCACTGCCATTTTCACAAACACAGACAGTTTGAAAGGCTGTCATTGTCTTGATTTGTGTGATGTACCCACAAGCAAACCAAACAGGATGGCCAGGGATATAGCATAGCAAGACTTGATCGTCCTGAAAATACAAATGCCACTGTTGTCAGTAATCTGGCAATAGTGACAAGAAATATTCAGAAACTCTTGAAGTCCCTCAGTTTTTGCTAAGTTATCCTCTTTAGGATTCAGCTACAAACCTATCCTTCCTAAGTGCAATTCTGTAAATGTAAGAGCCTTATAGATCGAGTTTATGGGTCCAGGAAATAACATTTAGTACTTAAAGGGTACACATCAGTTTAAAAATGTGTTGGACTGTGACATTTACTCACAGTAAGTGACCCAGTTCATGTCCTCTCTCTGTGCAAGTTGTAGCATTGCTTTCAGTTGTAGTTGTACAATGGCAAGTTTCTGTCTGTCTAAACTGCCATGAAAATGCCATCTTTCATAGCAATGTACAGGAATAGGATAAATCACATATTTTAGCTCCAACATGGGTGTTAAATGATGCATGATATTCACAAGCATAGGCATTGTGATGGGGTTACAAGCAAAGCCCAGCACTCGGAGATGGGTGCATCTAATCAGGGCAGGGATAAGAGCAGAGATTGCAGAATCACTTATATGGCAATGATTTATCTCGAGATGCTGAAGAGTACCAGAGAGATTTGACAGAACACTGTGAAAGGGCCCAAAGTCATCCCAATACATCAGGTTGTTACTAAGATTTAATAGCTTTAGGTGAGTGACATGAGGACTCTGGGACATAAATTTGATGTCTCTGTATGAAAGACCACAGAATGGCAGATACAAGAAATCCAAACCAGGTGGTAAGACTCTGTAGGGAGAAACAAAAATACTTCCTGGAGAATGAAGATTGTATTAGGAACACTATACTGTTTTATCTAGAATAAACCATCAATGTGTCAACATGTTCAGTTCAATTAATAGTTTTGTGACTCTGAGAAAGTTAGTTTTCTTGTTTTTTCCCTTTCTTCTCTTTATTTCTTCCTTCCTTCCTTCCTTCCTTCCTTCCTTCCTTCATTCCTTTCTTTCTTTCTTTCTTTCTTTCTTTCTTTCTTTCTTTCTTTCTTTCTTTTTTTTTGAGACAGGCTATCATTATGTAGCTATAGCTATCCTTGATCTATATAGACCATGATAGCCTTGAATTCAGAATATGCCTGCCTTTGTCTCCCAAGTGCTTAGATTAAAAGCATGTGCCAGCAGGCCCTGTTGAAAGTTTAGTTTTCAACACTGAAATGCAATTTCTTTTCATCTTAAAAACATGTACAATATATTATACCAGATGATTCTAAGAAATATTAAAAGAAAAAATTAATCCACTGAGTACTTACAATAATATCCATTGTAGATTTTAGTTCTCCTTTTTAGTGGGAAGGAAGCAGAAAGAGCAGGCACCTGAAAACTCCCTTTGGGCCAGTACCTAAATAACTACTTCTACTTTCATAGTCTTTACCTTGGAGATTATAGACCAGCAAAGTACTCTGACATCATGAACTATGGACACCTGTAGATCATGTACAACAGTGCAGTGGCAAAAAATGTCTTCCTACATCTCAATTCCTCTCCCTCCTCCTCTTCCTCCTATCTAGAGGGCTAGTGAGTTTTTTCACCTTTATAGTTCTGCACTTACTATAGTATCTATGCATTGCTGGCTGCTTAATTTTTGTAATCCTGTCTTTCTCCAGTTTCACATTCTCAGAAGCGATGGAAGTGGAAAGCATAAAAGGTTTTGAGGAGTTAGGAATACCCGAGAATGCTTTCTATCCTGTCTCAATAGACTATACAGGAAGCCCAGGGACCTACCCCAAACTCTTTTTTTATGATTTATTTATTATTATATCTAAGTACACTAAGCTGTCTTCAGATGCATCAGAAGAGCTAGTCAGATCTCTTTACAGATGGTTGTGAGGCACCATGTGCTTGCTGGGATTTGAACTCAGGACCTTCAGAAGAGCAGTCGGTGCTCTTAACCACTGAGCCATCTCTCCAGCCCTACCCCAAACTCTTACCTGAGCACTCTGTCCAGATGATTTTTGAGGCGGAATGAAGAGAAGCTGAGTTCCTTAAGGTTTTCCATACGCTGCAAGTGACTGAGAAAAATTTTAAAGACTTTCCCACTCAGAGATCTAAAAGTGACATTAGACAGACTCAGGCTTTCTAGGTGGCCCATTTGGCACAGGATGCTGGTGATATCACTCAGTGAGCCTCTATCAACTGACAACTGATTAACACATTGGAGATCAAGAAATCTCAGTGTGCATTTGCATTTACACAACTTATAAATTTGCAAATATCGACAGCACACATGCAAAAACCCTAAACTCTCTTCAATTTTATGCATAAGCAAAATCAAAAAATCCTTTTCAATTAAGGAGCCATTGAGGGAAAGATCCAATATTAGTTCTACAGGCCTGGGTAAGAGAGTCTTACACCCTGAATTTATGAAACAAAGCTGTCTTTCTATTTTTGTGATAGAGGAGTCAGAATAAGTACAAGAATGAAAACACGAAGGTGATTTGGTGCTGAATTCAGGGCAGGTGATCCTACAGTTTGTGTCTTGCCTTAAATCTAGGATCCTCAATTTAGGTCTCCTGTAAGGATAAGAGGAGATAGAATGTATGAGAAATAGCAAATGGTAATGAAACCCAGTAGGATCAATGATGGTATATACAAATGACACAAGGATGACAAATCCTTGTATCCACAGCTGGCACTTCTCATACTAATTACCAACAATCCTTTCCCATGAAAATCCAACCTCCTTTCCCCCATTCTTTATATACCTTAAACTGTCTCCAGTCTTAAAGTTCCTGTCTTTCCTCTATGTAATACCACCTGTTACTAAACCAATCAAGAGAACCCTCAATAGAATAGATTTCATAACAAACATTGAAGACACCAGTCTTCAACTCAAGTGTTGGGACACCAGCCTCACACATAAATCTTCAACATTCACTAGATACTACTTCTGGGAGGGTAGTAGGCTGTGGTATGCCCTTCTGTGTCTTACCATGACTTTACTATACAGTCTTACCAAAAAGCAGACGTCTGTGCTGGATGTACTGGAAGATTCTCAATAATGGCTTTTAGGAGTTCATTTTGAGGCTCCTGTATACTCAACGACCCCATATGGAGACAGTAAAAGGGCCAAACTTTCACCATAGCACTCAATGTATTCTTATGCCCACCCTTGAAGGCAGCAATAAACAATGGAACAAAAAGCTCTCTTGGAATGTCCTCCAGAGCTTGAATTGCTGCAGACTCGTTGCTGAGCAGACTCTGTATAGCAAGATCCAACAGTCTGTTTGGGGTCATTCCAGCCATCTTTGTGAACCTGCACCAGGATGAGAAACATTAGAAGTTCTGGGAAAATACATACAGTGTTAGCAAAATAGGAAATATTTAAAGACTAAATGGTGAATCAGATGGCCACTATTATATACTTCTACTGTAGACACAGACTAGAAATTGACTCATGAGTATAAAAGGTAATAGTAGCACTAGATATGTGCTACTCTTTACCCCCTTGGAGAATATCTACTCCCTCACATGTATATTGGAAATGTGTATACGATAAAATACAATTAAAAGTGGGTCATAAATAAGCAGAAATCAATATTGGTCACTGAGTACAGAGCTCCCAGTATTTTTCTTCATTAGAATATAGGCCATAATGAAATAAAAGATAAATCTGCACATAAGTGGTACAATAGAAAATATTAAAATACCAAATTGTTTTTAAAGAGAAAAAAATGACATTCTAGCTTATCTGCATCACTATATTTGCAGCAGATGAAGATACACCAAAAGTGCACAAGACACACATGAAAGAAGATGGTTAAGAACTTAAAGTTAAAAGAAAAAGAACTTAAAGTTGACCTTAAGCATATTCAATAAAACTAGTCTAGTCAAAATTAAGCCCAAAGATGAAAAAGAATACAGAAAATTCAAAGAATGGGATACTGTTTAGGGCAAAGACGTAAAAGAAATTGTTCAAAATTTTGCATCACATGTTGAAAAGTAAGAAATAGTCAATCTGATAATATATTACTGACTTCTAGGGCTTGCGATTGGTTCCAGGGGTTAGGGTGGAAAAAGAGAGTTAGATATGATTCATGTAAGCTAGAGCTAATATGGACATATCACAACGAATCTCTTTAAGATGTATTATGAATACGTATTACAAATATTAAATAACAAATTAATATCAAATAAGTGATATAGATGGCTTAAAACTGCTATCTCTGGAACATACAGACTGAGGGGAAGAATAAGTCAATGTGGATAGGAAACACATTCAAGAACATTTGTTAATGATGAGAAAAGACACCAAAGGAGGGAATTTTGTAACATAAAAGAGTCCAAATGCTCCTGCCTTTTTCTTCTACTGCTGGATCAACAACAACAACAACAACAGCAACAGCAGTAGCAGCAGCAGCAGCAGCAAGAACAAATCCTCTAAAATACCTAGATAACACTGAAGAACAGAAATTGGCATGATTAAATCAGATAGACTATAAAATATAGTATTATGTGAATAAGAAAATGAAGTAAAATTCCAGGCAGAGACATTAAACCACCAGAAAATAAGATTATTGTTACTTATCACCTACCTAGTATGGCACTTTGCCACAGTACATATTATGCCACTGTCCTTAGATAAAATAACTTGATGACTAAGATAAAATTATCATATTTAAAAACAAAGAAATGTTACATTTTCTTGATACTTCAGGGATTCCAATTTCAGGAAGAGAGCATTTCAATAGCTCTCAAAATATGTTCCATGTCTTTAAGAGATGGTCTTTTGTTAGAGCTCAATGTGCAAGATAGTTTAATTACAACCTACTTGTCACAAACTTTCTTATGTGTGAAAAGAAAAATCGAAAAGCCTTGAAACAAAGGGACTGGGCAGTCTCAGAAAGCAAAGTGACTTATTTCACACACTGTTATAAACGTTAGTAAAACATATTCAAGAATTTGCTGTTTGTGCTATATTACAAGGTCACTGCATTCCCAGGATTATCTGAAAATATTCCAATATTTTGGTTTAAAATTTATTTGTGAATGTGTCTGATATAATTTAATAAGGATTCTGGATTCCATTGTAAAGATTGTAGAGCAATGTTATTCAAATTTGACTTTTCCCTGAGAAACTCAACATTAAAAAAAAAACAACAAACAAACAAACACAACCAGTCCACTCTGAGTAAGTTGATGTATAAATTTAATGAAATTTCAAAAATACCTACAAAATTTTATGGCGTTAGACAGCCTGATTGCAAAGTCATAAGAGTAGCTAAGAAGATGAGCCGTATGGAAGAAGCTAAGAAGATAAGCCACCCTGAGCAACTGCCAGCCTAGGGGTACCACCAATCTCCCTTCTCTCCCTGACTCTCTTCCACCTTTACCAGACTCCTGAACCATACTGGTAAGCTTCCCTTCCCCCACCCATCTTCTCTGCTGGCTGAGCCCTCTAGGTAAAGCTAAGCTGCCCTGAGCAGCCTGCCATCCCAGAGTGGGGGACCTCTGTTCTCTAGCTGCCCTCCCCCTACCTCATCAGACTTAAGACTCCTAAACCATACAGTTTAGCTTCTCTTTCCCCACTCAGCTATCCTGCTCTGCCTGAGACCCATCATCCTTCCTGTCTGCATCTTCATCTTTCAGATGGAACCCCTGGCAGATCAATATGCTTGCTCCTGGACACCAAAGTCAGCCTGTCTCACTGGAGGTCTGCCCTAGCCAAGGACACGGGATTGCAGGAAGATTGCTTGAACAAGGAACACAAGAGGTCTGCCCTAACCAGAGAAAGAATCTGACTGACACAGATACAGATACTTACGGCCAATCATTGGAATGAGATTGGGGACCCTTATGGAAAAGTTAGGGGAAGGATTGAAGTGACAACCCCATAAGAAGACCAACAGAATCAATTAACCTGACCCCAGGGAGCTCCCAGAGACTAAGCCACCAACCAAAGAGCTGGTTGGTGGCCCTCAGCATGTATACAACAGAGGATGAGCTTGTCTGGCCTCAGTGGAAGAGGATGTGCCTAATTCTGTAGAGACTTGATGTCCGAGGGCAGGGTGATGCAAGGGGTGGGGGCGTGTAAGTTGGTTGTGAGGTGGGTGGGTGGCATGGGTAGGGGAACTCCCTCTCAGAGGTAAAAGGTAGGGGAGATGGGGTAAAAACTCTGGGAGGAGGGACGTGGAAGGTGGGCAACATTTGAAATGTAAATAAATAAAAACATTTTTTTTAAAACAAAAGAATAGCTAAGAAGAAAGAAGACACCAGAGTAGGGACTTCTGATACCATAATAAGAAAACATAAACTTTGTGGACAACTGTAATTACAGCATCATGTCACTGCTACGAGAATAGACAAATAGTTTAATAAAGTAGGATAGAAATCCTAGAAATAGAAGTCATCACACCAATGGACATTATTGCTTAATAAAAGCAGTGGGCTGAAGAAATGGCTTAGCAATAGTTATGAGTACTGGCTATCTACTGAAGGGTACAAATTCAATTTCCAATCCTTGCAACCAATAACTGCAATTCCAGAAGATCTAATGCCTTCTTTTGGCTACTGTGAGAATTTCACAAATGTGCTACACAGACATACAGGCAGGCAAAACCCCATACACATAAAAAATAATATAAATAAAGAAATAAAGGTGAAATGGACAAATCATTAGAGGAAAGACAGACATGCAATGTGCAGAACAATACTTGTAAATCCATGACACATGCCATGTGTAAAAATAGATGAAAATTTAAAGACTTAACCAAAATGTTGAATTTCACAGCTTCTTGAAGAAAACATGACAGGTATTCTTTAAGCTTATTATAGTGAAGGGTTTTTTAAATGGCACTCAAAATTCCAGAGGTACTGAAAAGAAGCAATATGCAATCTGACCAAACAAAAACCAAAGTATTAAAAAATATCAAATGCAAGTATTACCAAAGGTAGTTTACAGACTAAAATGATGTAGTGTAACATAGCAGATAAGTGGAAATTATGATTCTTTCTTTTATTTATTTGGTATTTACTTCATTTACATTTCCAATGCTATCCCAAAAGTTCCCAATACACTCCCCTCCACACTCCCTTACCCATGGATATGGGTATTGTGGGATCCTTCGGTAGTACTATGTCCAATTTTCTGAGGAACCGCCAGACTGATTTCCAGAGTGGTTGTACAAGCTTGCAATCCCACCAACAATGGAGGAGTGTTCCTCTTTCTCCACATCCTCGCCAGCATCTGCTGTCACCTGAATTTTTGATCTTAGCCATTCTGACTGGTTTGAGATGGAATCTCAGGGTTGTTTTGATGTGCATTTCTCTGATGATTAAGGATGCTGAGTATTTTTTTCAGGTGCTTCTCAGCCATTAGGTATTCTTCAGGTGAGAATTCTTTGTTTAGCTCTGAGCCCCATTTTTTAATGGGGTTATTTGATTTTCTGGAGTCCACCTTCTTGAGTTCTTTATATATATTGGATATTAGTCCCCTATCTGATTTGGGATAGGTAAAGATCCTTTCCCAATCTGTTGGTGGCCTTTTTGTCTTATTGACTGTGTCTTTTGCTTTGCAGAAGCTTTGCAATTTTATGAGGTCCCATTTATCGATTCTTGATCTTACAGCACAAGCCACTGCTGTTCTGTTCAGGAATTTTGCCCCTGTGCCCATATTTTCCAGGCTTTTCCTGACTTTCTCCTCTATAAGTTTCAGAGCCTCTGGTTTATGTGGAATTCCATGATCCAATTAGATTTTACCTTAGTACAAGGAGATAGGAATGGATAAATTCACATTCTTTTACCTGATAACCGCCAGTTGTGCCAGCACCATTTGTTTAAAATGCTATCTTTTTTTCCACTGGATGGTTTTAGCTCCCTTGTCAAAGATCAAGTGACCATAGGTGTGTGGGTTCATTTCTGGGTCTTCAATTCTATTCCATTGGTCTACTTGTCTGTCCCTGTACCAGTACCATGCATTTTTTTTAAATCACAATTGCTCTATAGTACAGCTTTAGGTCAGGCATGGTGATTCCACCAGTGGTTCTTTTATCCTTGAGAAGAGTTTTTGCTATCCTAGGTTTTTTGTTATTCCAGATGAATTTGCAAAATGCCCTTTCTAATTCATTGATGAATTGAGTTGGAATTTTGATGGGGATTGCCTTGAATCTGTAGATTGCTTTTGGCAAGATAGCCATTTTTACGATATTGATCCTGCCTATATATGAGCATGGGAGATCTTTCCATCTTATGAGATCTTCTTTAATTTCTTTCTTCAGAGACTTGAAGTTCTTATCATACAGATCTTTCACTTCCTTAGTTAGAGTCACACCAAGGTATTTTATATTATTTGTGACTATTGTGAAGGGTGTTGTTTCCCTAACTTCTTTCTCAGCATGTTTATCCTTTGTGTAGAGAAAGGCCATTGACTTGAGCTAATTTTATATCCAGCTACTTCACTGAAGCTGTTTATCAGGTTTAGGAGTTCTCTGGTGGAATTTTTAGGGTCACTTATATATACTATCATATCATCTGTAAAAAGTGATAACTTGACTTCTTCCTTTCCAATTTGTATCCCCTTGATCTCCTTTTGTTGTCAAATTGCTCTGGCTACGACTTCAAGTACTATGTTGAATAGGTATGGAGAAAGTGGGCAGCCTTGTCTAGTCCCTGATGTTAGTGGGATTGCTGCTAGCTTCTCACCATTTACTTTGATGTTGGCTACTGGTTTACTGTAGATTGTTTTATCATGTTTAGTTATGGGCCTCAAATTCCTGATCTTCCCAAGACTTTTATTGTGAATGTGTGTTGGATTTTGTCAAATGCTTTCTCCGCATCTAACAAGATGATCATGTGGTTTTTGTTTTTGAGTTTGTTTATATAGTGTATTACGTTGATGGATTTCCATATCTTAAACCATCCCTGCATCCCTGGAATGAAACCTACTTGTTCAGGATGGATGGATGGATTTTTGATGTGTTCTTGGATTCGATTAATGAGAATTTTATTGAGAATTTTTGCATCGATATTCTTAAGGGAAATTGGTCGGAAATTCTGTATCTTTGTTGGGAGTTTCTGTGGTTTAGGTATCAGAGTAATTGTGGCTTCATAGAATGAATTGGGTAGAGTACCTTCTGCTTCTATTTTGTGGAAAAGTTTGTGAAAAACTGGAATTAGATCTTCTTTGAAGGTCTTATAGAACTCTGCATTAAATCCATCTGGTCCTGGGCTTTTTTGGTTGGGAGACTATTAATGACTGCTTCTATTTCTTTAGGGGATATAGGACTGTTTAGATCATTAATCTGACCCTGATTTAACTTTGGTACCTGGTATCTGTCTAGAAATTTGTCCATTTCATCCAGGTTTCCCAGTGTTGTTGAGTATAGCCTTTTGCAGAAGGATTTGATGGTGTTTTGGATTTCTTCAAGATCTGTTGTTATGTGTCCCTTTTCATTTCTGATTTTGTTAATTAGGATGCTGTCCCTGTGCCTTCTAGTGATTCTGGCTAAGGGTTTGTCTATGTTGTTGATTTTCTCAAAGAACCATCTCCTCATCTGGTTATTCTTTGAATATTTCTTCTTGTTTCCACTTAGTTGATTTCGCCCCTGAGTTTGATTATTTCCTGCCGACTACTATTCTTGGGTGAATTTCCTTCCTTTTGTTCTAGAGCTTTTAGGTGTGTTGTCAAGCTGCTAGTGTGTGCTCTCTCTAGTTTCTTCCTGGCAGAAGATGAAGGCCTGAAATAGGTCCTGTCCCAGAAGCTGTGTAGCTTCTGTAGTTGGCACTCTCACCTACACAGACTAGTCTCTGAGAGATCCAGGACCAGAGATGGCTCCCCCAGGTGCTCTGGCAGAGCCCTCCCAGGCGGGGCAGACACCTCTCCTCTGGCAGGGAAGGTGTCTGGTTGTCTGGAGCCAGAAACGGGGTCTGCCTCAGAAGTTGTGTTGCTTCCACTTGTCCCAGAATCTGCTAGCTTCTGCAGTCCACACTCTCACCTGAGCAAACTAGTCTCGGAGGGATCCGGGAACCAAGATGGCTCCCCCAGGTGCTCTGGCTGAAATTATGTTTCTTAAACAGAGAATTCAAAAACTAAGGAAACAAAGGACAAAAAGATATAAAAATGAAGAAAAGATACAAATTAACAGTTCACGCAAGGAGGAGAGAGGGAACCTTCACAGGGGTGATTGATGATGAACACATTGCCAGGAGAAAGAGCAAGTACCTGGGGTTCCACTGAGGAGGTAGCTATGCCAGCAATTAGAAGAATAGATTAGGAGTTACAGCCGAGTAATTGTCAAATCCAAATTAAATAACATAGTCTGAGTCTCATTTATTTATAAGCTATTTGGGGATAAGCTTAAATTCGTTGCACTACACGTTTCTAGGCCAAGAAATGAATGATCTGTGCTTTAAAAATGTAGTATTGGATCCTTCCGGTTTCTGTCTGTGATCCAGTACCAAAGCACTCCATACCCAATTGAATACCTCCTGTAGAGAGCTGGTATCTCCAGAGTGACAATACACCTGTGAGCAAAGGTAAGGCCAACACTTCTGTCCAAATTCCTGGCCCAGGAGGGATCCACCCATAGCCATCAGAACACAGGAACCAAGTAACAGCAGGTTTTCTTTTGCACCCCGAAGGTGACCCTGTGCCACAGCTCTCCATACCCACATTCCTCCCAGAGAGAACTTGTCTCCCAGGAATAACGACAGACAGGGTTGCAAGAGGTATAAGCCACAGTCAGAGATAGCAAGACCAGGTAACACCAGAGATAAACAGATGGTGAGAGGCAAGGGCAAGAACATAAGCAATAGAAACCAAGGCTTCTTGGCATCATCAGAAGCTAGTTCTCCCACCACAGTGAGCCCCAGATATCCCAACACACCAGAAAAGCAAGAATCTGATTCAAAATCTCATCTCATGATGATGATAGAGGACTGTTAGAAGGACAGAAATAACTCCCATAAAGAAATACAGGAGACACAGGTAAACAGCTTGTTTACATTAAAGAGGAAAGAAAAAAATCCTTTAAAGTATTACAGGAAAACACAACCAAACAGGTGAAGGAATTGAACAAAACCATTCAGGATCTAAAATTGGAAAAAGAAACAAAGGGAGACCACTCTGGAAATAGAAAACCTAGGAAAGAGATCAGGAGTTATAGATGCAAGCATAACCAACAGAATACAAAAACTAGAAGAGAGAATCTCAGGTGCAGAAGATGCCATAGAAAACATTGACACAACAGTTGAAGAAAATGCAAAATGCAAAAAGCTGCTAACTAAAAATATCCAGGAAATCCGGGACACAATGAGAAGGCCAAACCTAAGAATAACAAGTGTAGAAGAGAGAGAAGATTCCCAACTTAAAGGGTCAGTAATATCTTCAACAAAATTATAGAATATTTTCCTAACATAAACAAAGAGATGCCCATGAACATACAAGAGGCCTACAGAACTCCAAATAGTTTGGACCAGAAAAGAAATTCCTCCTGTCACATAATAATCAAAACACCAAATACACTAAACAAAGAAAGAATATTAAAAGCAGTAAGGGAAAAAAGGTCAAGTAACATATAAAGGCAGACTTATCAGAATTACACCAGACTTCTCACCAGAGACTATGAATGCCAGAAGATCCTGGGCAGATATCATACAGACCTCACAAGAGAACACAAATGCCAGCCCAGGCTACTATACCCAGCAAAACTCTCAATTACCATAGACAGAGAAAACAAGATATTCCTCGACAAAACCAAATATGCACAAATCTTTCAACAAATCCAGTCCTAAAAGGATAATAGATGTAAAACACCAATACAAGGAGGGAAACTAGACCCTAGAAAAAGCAAGAAGGTAATCTTCTTTCAACAAATCCAAAAGAAGATAGCCACCCAAACATAAAAATAACATCCAAAATAATAGGAAGCAACAATCACTATTGCTTAATGTCTCTTAGCATCAATGGACCCAATTTTCCAATAAAAAGAAATAGAATAACAGACTGGATATGTAATCAGGACCCAGCATTATACTATATACAGGAAATGCACTTCAAATAAAGGGCTGGAAAACAATTGTCCAAGCAAATGGTCCCAAAAAAACAAGCTGGAGTAGCCATTTTAATAGCAAATAAAAGCAACTTTTAACCCAAAGTTATCAAAACAGGATAAGGAAGAACACTTCATACTTATGAAAGCAAAAATCTACCAAGAAGAACTCTCAATTCTGAACATCTATGCTCCAAGTGAAGGGCACTCACATTCATAAAAGAGACTTTGCTAAAACTCAAAGCACACATTGCGCCTCACACAATAATAATTGGAGACTTTGACACCCCAATCCCAGCAATGGACAGATCATGGAAACACAAACTAAACAGAGACACACTGAAACTAACAGAACTTATGAAACAAATGGATTTAACAGATATCTATAGAACATTTCATCCTAAAACAAACGGATATACTTTCTTCTAAGCACCTCATGGTACCTTATCCAAAATTGATCATATACTCTGTCACAAAGCAGGCCTCAACAGACACAAAAATATTGAAATAATCCCATGTACCCTATCAGATGACCAGAGACAAAGGCTGGTCTTCAACAACAACGTAAATAATAGAAAGCCTACATACCCGTGGAAGCTGAACAAGACTCTACTCAATGATAACTTGATCAAGGAAGAAATAACAAAAGAAATTAAAAACTTTTTAGAGTTTAATGATAATGAAGTCACAACACACCCAAACATATGGGACATAATATATGCATTCCTAAGAGGAAAACACAGCTCTGAGTGCCTCGAAAAATAAACTGGAGCAAGTATACACTAGCAGATTGACAGCACACCTAAAAGCTCTAGAAGAAAAGGAAGCCAACTCACACAAGAGGAGTAGAAGGCAGGAAATAATCAAACTCAGGGCTGAAATCAAACCAATAGAAACAAAAACAACTGTACAAAGAATCAACCAAACCAGGAGCTGGTTCTTTGAGAAAAGCAACAAGATAGATAAACCTTTAGCAAGTATAACTAGAGGGAACAGGGTCAGTATCCTAATTAACAAAATTAGAAATGAAAAGGGAGATATAACAACAGAATCTGAGGAAATTTAAAAAACATCAGATCCTACTACAAAAGGCTATACTCAACAAAACGGGAAAACCTGGATGAAATGGACAACTTTCCAGACAGATACCAGGTACCAAAGTTAAATCAGGATAAGATTACCAATCTAAACAGTCCCATATCCCCTAAAGAAATATAAACAGTCATTAATAGACTCCCAATCAAAAAAAAAAGCCCAGGACAAAATGGGTTTAGTGCAGAGTTCTATCAGACCTTCAAAAAAGATCTAATTCAAATATTCCTCAAACTATTACACAAAATAGAAAAACAAGGTCCTTTATCCAATAAGTTCTATGAACCCACAATTACTCTGATACCTAAACCACACAAAGACCCAACAAAGAATTAGAAATTCAGACCAATTTTCCTTATGAATATCAATGCAAAATACTCATTAAAATTCTCGTTAACGGAATCCAAGAACACATGAAAATGATCATCCATCATGATCAAATAGGCTTCATCTCAGGGATGCATGGATGGTTTAATATATGGAAATTCATCAACGTATTCCACTATATAAACAGACTCAAAGACAAAAACCACACGACCATCTCCTTAGCTGCTGAGAAAGCATTTGATAAAATCAAACACCCATTCATGATAAAAGTCTTGGAAAGACCAGGAATTCAAGGCCCATACCTAAACATAATAAAAGAAATATATAGCAAACCAGTAGCCAACATCAAACTAAATGGAGAGAAACTTGAAGCAATCCCACTAAAATCAGGGACTGGACAAGGCTGCCCACTCTCTCCTTACCTATTCAGTATAGTACTTGAAGTCCTAGCCAGAACAATTAGAAAACAAAAGGAGATCAAAGGAATATAAATTGGAAAGGAAGAAGTTAAAATATCACTATTTGCAGATGATATGATAGTATATATAAGTGATCCTAAAAATTCCACCAGAGAACTCCTAAACCTGATAAACAGCTTCATTACAGTTGCTAGATATAAAATTAACTCAAACAAATCAGTGGTCTTTCTCTACACAAAGGATAAAGAGTCTGAGAAAGAAATTAGGAAAGCAACATCCTTCACAATAGTCACAAATAATATAAAATACCTTGGTGTGACTCTAACTAAGGAAGTGAAAGATCTGTATGATAAGAACTTCAAGTCTCTGAAGAAAGAAATCTAAGAAAATCTCAGAAGATGGAAAGATCTCCCATGCTCATGGATTGGCAGGATTAATATAGTTAAAATGGCTATCTTGCCAAAAGCAATCTACAGATTCAATGCAATCCCCATCAAAATTCCAACTCAATTCTTCACAGAGTTATAATTTGCAAATTCATCTGGAGTAACAAAAATCCTAAGATAGCAAAAACTATTCTCAACAATAAAAGAACCTCTGGTGGAATCACTATGCCTGACCTAAAGCTGTACTTCAGAGCAATTGTGATAAAAATTGTATGGTACTGGTACAGCAACAGATAGGTAGATCAATGGAATAGAATTGAAGATGCAGACATGAACCCACCCACCTATAGTCACTTGATCTTTGACAAAGGAGCTAAAACCATCCAGTGGAAAAAAGACAGCATTTTCAACAAATGGTACTGGCACAACTGGCGGTTGTCATGTAGAAGAATGGAAATTGACTCATTTTTATCTCCTTGTACAAAGCTCAAGTCCAAGTGGACCAAGGAAATCCACATTTTACCAGAGACTCTGAAACTTATAGAGGAGAAAGTGGGGAAAAGCCTTGAAGATATGGGCACAGAGGGAAATTCCTGAACAGAACAGCAATGGCTTGTGCTGTAAGATCAAGAATCGACAAATGGGACCTCATAAAGTTGCAAAGTTTTTGCAAGGCAAAAGGCCACTTTCAATAATACAAAAAGACCAACAGCAGATTGCAAAAGGATCTTTACCAATCCTAAATCTGATAGGGGACTAATATCCAATATATACAAGGAACTCAAGAAGCTGGACTCCAGAAAATCAAATAAGACTATTAAAGAATGGGGTACACAGCTAAACAAAGAATTCTCAACCGAAGAATACTGAATGGCTAAGAAGCACCTGAAAAAATGTTCAACATCCTTAATCATCAGGGAGATGCAAATCAAAACAACTCTGAGATTCTACCTCACAACAGTCAGAATGGCTAAGATCAAACATTCAGGTGACAGTAGATGCTGGCGTGAATGTGGAGAAAGAGGAACACTCCTCCATTGCTGGTGGGATTGCAAGTTGGTGCAAACACTCTGGAAATCAGTCTGGCATTTCTTCACAAAATTGGACATAGTTCTGCCAGAAGATCCAGCAATATGTCTCCTGGGCATATACCCAGAAGATGTTACAACTTATGAGGACACATACATGCTCCACTATGTTCATAGCAGCCTTATTTATAATAGCCAGAAGCTGGAAAGAACCCAGATGTTCCTCAACCGAGGAATGGATACAGAAAATGTGGTACATTTACACAATGGAGGACTATGCAGCTATTAAAAACAATGAATTTATCAAATTCTCAGGCAAATGGATAAATCTGGAGGATATCATCCTGAGTGAGGTAACCCAATCACAAAAGAACTCACATGAAATGCACTCACTGATAAGTGGATATTAGCCCAGAAACTTAGAATACCAAAGATAAAATTTACAAAATACATGAAACTCAAGAAGACCAACGTTAGGATACTTCGTTCCTTCTCAAAATTGGGAACAAAACACCCATGGAAGGAGTTACACAGACAAAGTTCAGAGCAGAGCCTAAAGGAATGGCCATCTAGATACTGCCCCACTTGGGTATCCATCTCATAAACAACCACCAAACCCAGACACTATTGCAGATTCCAAGAAGAACCTGCTGACAGGAGCCTGATATAGCTCTCTCTTGAGGGGCTTTTCCAGTGCCTGGAAAATACAGAAGTAGATGCTCACAATCATTCACTGGACTTAGCAGAAGGTACTCACTGAAGGAGCTAGAGAAAGTTCCCAAGGAGCTGAAGGGGTTTGAAGCCCCATAGGAGGTACATCAATATGAACTAAAAAATATCCCCCAGAGCTCCTTGGAACTAAACCACCAATCAAAGAAAACACATGGCGGAACTTGTGTCTGTAGCTGTCGATGTAGCAGAGGATAGCCTAGTCTCTCATCAATAGGAGGAGAATCTCTAGATCCTGTGAAGGATCTATGCCCCAGTATAAGGTAAATCTAGGACCTGGAATGGGAGTGGGTGGGTTGGGGAGCTTGGGGAGTAGGGAGGGGATGGTGGATTTTAAGAGGGAAAATAAGGAAAAAGGATAATACTTGAAATGTTAATAAAGAAAAATATCTAATAAAAACACCCCAAAACAATTATATATAATGTCAAAATATAACAATTTAAAACCACACATAAGTTGATTTAAAATGTCACGTTATAGCCATAGAAATGTGTCTGTTGCAAGTATAAAACAGCAAAAGGAAAATCTATTAAGAAACATGGTATGTACTCACTAATAAGTGCATGTTAGTCCAAAAAATACAGAATACCTAGGATACAATACACAGAACTTAAGAAGGCTGACAATCTGAAGGGTCCAAGTGAGGATGCCTCAATCCCACTTGAGATGGAGAAGAAAGCAATCACAGGGGTCTGGGCAGAGCAAGAGAGGGACCTGGGTGGGACATGCAACAGGGAGGAGAAGGGGTTACATAATCAGGTATTGGGGGGTGTTTGTGACAGAAGTGAAGCCCCGAGGACCAGAAGTAAAAAGAATGGAAACAGGCAACCTCAGGAGGTAGGAGGTGGGGGGACCGTCTAGAATGTACCAGAGACCTGCGAGGTGAAAGATGCTCAGGATTCAAAGGGAGGAACCTTAGGTCAAAAGCCCAACTGTGGGGAGAGGGAACTTGTAGAGTCCATCTCCACTAGGAAGACAGGGCATTGAATGGCGTGATGGAGTTGCCATCCCACAGTCAAAAACTCTGATCCAGAATTGTCTAAAACAACTGAAGGAACAAAAATAGAGAAGAGCAAGAGGGGTAGGAGGTTCAGTGATCCACCCAAATTGAGATCCAGCTCAAGGGGTGGGGGTCCAAGGCCTGACATTATTAATGATGTTATGGTGTGCATACAGACAGGAGCCTAGCATGGCTGCCTTTGGAGAAGCCCAACAAGCAGCTGACAGAGTCAAACTCAGATACTGAACACCCATCCAATGGACAGAAACCTGTGGTTGAATTAGAGAAAGGCTGGAAGAAGCTAAGGAGAAGTTTGACCCCATAGGAAGACCAGCAGTCTCAACTAACCTGGAACCCTGAGATCATTTAGACACTGAGCCATCAACCAGGTAGCATACACTGGGTGATATGAGGCCCCTGGTATATATACAGCAGAGGACTTCCTGGTCTGGCCTCAGTGAGAGAAGATGCACCTAACGCTTGTGACTTCAGGCCCCATGGAATGAGGAAGCCTGGTGGGGTGGGGAGGGACATCCTCTTGGAGACAGGAGTAGGAGGAATGGGATGAGGAACTGTTGGAAGGGTAACTGGGACAGGGATATCGAATGGAGTGTAAAAAAAGATTAAAGAATAATAACAACAACAACAATGTTTTTAAAAAAGAAATGTTAGCGATGTATTTTAAGAAAAGTTATTAACTTGGTATACTTAGTCCTAAATGGGAGGTCTCCATCAAATGCCTCCCCTCTTGGGATTCAGGGAACACTCCAGAAGATGAAGGAGAAAGATTAGAAGAGACACTGGGAATGAAGACATGAAAGAAACAAGGCTTTCTAGACACAAGCTGACTGATGATGCACTTATGAACTCACAGCTACTGTGGCAGCATGCATGGGGCCTGCAGAATTGGAAGCAAGCTCCCATTCCTAACTCAGAGGCTTTTTAAGTGATAACAGCTCACAAAGAAAAAATATTTTTCTCCAAGAGTCTCACTGGTTATACAAACCAGATTTAAGGGTAAGCCAGCAGTAGATGACCAACAGAAAATTAACACAATGGTAATTTGAAGGTTTTCTCTTTATTTGTTTTGTCTAATAATGCTTTGTCTGGGGTCTTTTCTTTTTAAAATTTACAGTTCTTTTGCTTGTATATTATGGTTTCCAGGTTTTTTTTAAATGGGTTTTCTGTATGTGTCTCTGTGTGTGTCTGCATTTATGAGTTCCTTGTCCCTTTTTTTCTGCTTTTCTTTTTTGCCTGTTTGTATGTCCTAACCTGCAGAGTTTGACATTGACCATAATTCTGGGGATGAGACCCAACATCAGGACAGCTTTATAAACTGCCCAAGGGTTTCCAAAATGTCACCAAACTGAACACGTAGGCTGTGAGCAGTGCTTCTTAAATTTGTACTCTAACATCTCAGCACTGCCATCACTTTGAACCTGAGACAGGCAAATTCTCAGGAACTGAGATCCCAGAAACTGGAGAGCCACACAACTGGACAAATATGTACGAACATTTGTTTTATTCTGTTAGGTTAATTACTTTACTGATCTTTTAGATATCTGTTTTCTAATGATAGAGAAAGAAAAGAGATGATTTGGGTAGACAGAGAAGTGGAGAGGATCTGGAAGGAGTTGGGAGAGGGAAACTAAAATCATAATAATTGTATTTAAAAAACTATTTTCAATGAAAAAAGAAGTGCTGTTAAACGAAAAATAAAAATGTGCATCCTATGGTATCTCTCATGTGATAAGGCAATGTAAGAAAACATGTTACATTTCCTTTGTGTAAAACAGGGGTATGTTATTCCTGTAATGAAGGCTGAGAACTAAATGTGAAATGAGAACAGAGCACAGAAAAGGAGGAAGAAATGGTACCTTTCCAAAGACACATGTTTATATTGGAATATCCGTGTGATAATAATGTTTCCCATACGCAAAATGTAAACACAGTTGGATTTCTATAATAGCAGTCTTGCATCTTTTGAAGGCTTCATGTCTAGTGTCAGGTATCATATATAAGCCATTGTTGAAAAATTATGGTGAATATAATTTTCACACCAAAATGAGCATAGGGGAATATGAATGCCATTAGAGCAGGTATTTTTTTATCACAAATGTATTAATTTCAATACAGTCATAAAAAAGCGTGAAATTTCAAGTAAAATAACCTTAGCAGCTATATACATACTGCATGGTAAACACAGAGTTAGAGCAAAACCTAGGTGTCATGGCATATGCCTGCAATCTCAGGACTCATGAGGTGGAAGTTAAGAGGTCAGCTCAGAGCCATTGGAAAATTCTATCACACCCCTTGTCTCCTGGAAGAGACAGATCAAAGAGCATGTAGGCAGGAAGGAAGAGGCTAATTAAGCCCCTACTACCTCATTCCCTAAAGACCAATCAGTTTAAAGGGCACACTGTTCCATGAATCATATTGTGCCTAGTTACTGATGCTCTATTCTGCCCCTGGAAATTATATATATATATATATATATATGTGTGTGTGTGTGTGTGTGTGTGTGTGTGTGTGTGTGTGTGTGTATGTATGTACCTCACTAAACAGGCCACACTGGATTGCTGCCTCTCCTTTTGTACAGCATGACGATACCTTCATGGTGGAACAATAAATTCATCTTGTTTTTGCCTTGATTCCTGGCTCCGCATTGTTCACTTGGGTGGGGGGAAGGGGTCCCTGGTAAGCTAAGGCTTTTCAGAGTCTTACATTTGGTGCATTGGCTGGGAATTCGATCCCCTGTGGGGACACATCAGAGCAGTGGATCAGAAGAGGTCTCAAGCAGGTACCTTGGCTCTTGATTGTCAAAGTCTGAGTCTGTAAGTCTGTTTGAAGTTTTGATTTGCTTAGAAGTGTCTGGGGGCTCAGAGAGCCTTCGGTGTTTGATGCAGTCAAGTACAGCACGCAGATGTGCTTTAAAATCATGACCACGGGAAATCTGGGGAACACTCCAGAGACCATGGAAGGAGCTGGAAGGGCTCTGCTCCTTCTAGAAACAGCAAGGCAGTATCTGTGGGAGCTGAGTCTTGCTATAACCTGGTTACTATACATAGAAGGGGTGAACTGTCTGTAATCAGCAAGACACATTAGCTGTGGGAGCCGACTGAGTCTTGCTATAACCTGGTTTTTGTGCCTGTGGAACATGTTAACTGTCTTTCTCCTTGTCTGTGTCAATATGTGGCAGAGACAAACTGTCTGTGTTGATTATCTTTCTATGTGTTTGTTGGTATCTCGTTCTGTGTTCTTAGACTTGAACTGATGATATTTTTTTGGACTGAATCTACCCCATTAAACACCCTAGATAACCACTAGGAAACTTTTCAGTAGTAGTAAAGAAGGGAAAGTTAGTTACTCTCTGCTTCTCTGAATGTCCCACCTTCTGAGTAGGGTGGCCACCCATAGGGACCTTCGACTTGCAGATGATCAAAGCAGTAGAGGGAAGAGTCTTTAGGCCAGGATTCCTCAGGCACTTAGACCAAGTACCCTATATAGTTACCTGAAAGACTCTAGTGGAGGACCCTCTCCTCATGGACAGAAATCTTTCTTTCCCCAAGACCCACCTCATAGGTTCTGGCCATTAGGAAGAAAAGAAAACAGAGGAGGGGGGATGGGGACCTGAGAAGAGGTAGATCCTTCGAGACACTTCAAGAGGGAACCTGTTGTACCAAGACCCTCCTCCTCCAAATCCCCCTACCCTTGGCTCCATGGCCCTGACAATGCCAGCACTGGATCCAGGATCCTCAGTCCATGTGGGACCAGAGCCATTGTACCCCCCTTTACAAGAGGGAGAAGCCAGAGGAGACCCCTCCCCAACTTCCTGGTACCGTCATGGGGACCTGAAGTCTGAGAGCTACGTCCCCTGATACCACAGTGGCTCTCACACTGAGGGCATATGGTCCTCTAGAAAAGGGCTATCAAGTTATGTATTGGCCCTTCTCTTTGGACGACTTGAACAACTGGAAGGCCCGGCCCCCCACCCCCTTCCAAGGGGCCAATTAATCTTTTTGAGACTGTTTAATTTATAATGTAGGAAGCCAGAAAGAATGTCTCCTCAGACACAGAGGCACCATCGATTGACCAGGCTGTCATCAATAGCAGGTTTCCTCTGATCAAACCTGACTGAGACTACAATATGCAGAAGATAAGGAGCACCCGAAGGTCTACCGCCAGACTCCATTGACAGGTCTCAAGAGGGGCACATGAGGATCCACAACTTTGACCGAGGTATATGAGTTTAGACAGGGATCAGAGGAGTTGGCTGCTGCCTTTCTAGAGAGACCCATAGACATTCTGTCAGTATACACCCAATGACACCAGCAGCAATGAGCACAAAGAAAGCTACTGTGACTATGGCATTTATAGACCAGACCAGTAGAAATACCAGGAAAAAGCTTCAGAGGCTAGGGGGACTACAGGATAAGCCATTGAGGGATTTAGTGTAGGTTGCTGAGAAAGTCAGGGAGAACAACTCCAAGTCCTGATACCCAGGCTAGAGGATGCAAACAAGTTGTTTGAGATATCCGGAGGGCACCCCAGAACCCAGTCTGGTGGCTCAAGGCCTTTCCCTAGGCCTGGGCTGAGACAGAAGGGATGGGTAGGGCCACCAACAAAGCCCTGCATCCATGTAGAGCTCAGAGCCCAAGCCTCCCCCGTGTCTGTGTGTCAATACCCAATGCCAAGGGAGGCCCAGGATGGAATCAGGGCCAACATTACTGGGCTCCTAGAACAAGGGATCCTGCAGAAGTAACAATCAGCTTGGAATTCTTCCCTCCTGACTGTGAAGATACCTGGGACCCAAGACTAAGAAGGACTGACTGTCTAGAGGGGACTAAACTCCTCTTGGAGGAGCTGGGAGGATTTGGATACAGATCCTCAGCCAAGAAAATCCAAATCTGCCAGAAAAGATTATCTGAGCTACCCGCTGTGCTGGCTCTCCTATGCTTGAAAGGAGAGCATCCTGCACACCCCTCCTCTGCAGAGGCCCAAGCAGGTATGGGAATTCCTGGGCATGGCTGGGTTCTGCGAGCTATGGATCCCAGGGTTTTCTCTGGCTGTTCCCCTCTACCCCCTGAATAAAAATGGACAGCCCTTCCATTGTGAGGAAGTAGAGAAACAGGCTTTGATGTGATTAAGCAGGCTCTGCTCAAGGCCCCTACACTAGGCCTGCCTGATGCTAGTAGACCATTCCACCTTTATGTGTGTGAGAGCTTGTCAGTGGTGGCAGCTCTAGTTAAAGATGCTGATAAACTGACTCTGGGACAGACCCTGACTGTGAGCTCCCCATGCCTTGGAGAGTGTTGTTCACCAGCCTCTGGATTAATGGCTGACTAACACCCACATGACTCATTATTACACACTGTCGCTAAACTTAGATCACATGAACTTCACTTCACAATTGGACCTCAACCCAGCCACTCAGCTACCTGACTCCACCTCTATCTACCAGCTCATAATTGCCAGCAGATTCTAGCTGAGGATCAGGGATGGCGAAAGGACCTGTTGGATAACCACTCGTCAGTGCTGAGGCGACCTGGTTAGATAATGGCAGCAGCTACCTGGTACAGGGACAACACCAGGTAGGAGGGGCACCATTGTGGATGGGTGCCAGGTGGTCTGGGCGGAACCACTTCCTCTGCCCAAAAGGCAGAGCTAACAGCTCTGGCCAAGGCCTTGGACCTGGGAGCAGGCAAAAAGATCAACATCTACACGGATAGCAGGTATGCCTTTGCCACAGCCCACATCCACAGGGATATATACCTAGAGAGAGGACTGCTCACATCACGGGGAAAAGAAATAAAAACCAAGCAGGAAATCTTGAATCTCTTGGATCCCCCAAAGAAAGTGGCAACTGTGAGTATTAGTCATTGCCCAGGACATCAGAATGGAAGGGACTCAGTGGCCCAAGGAAATAACCAGGCAGATCAAGTGGCTCCTGAAGTGGCTATGCAGGAGGCCTATCCTGGTTATGGGCCTGCAAGAAACACTGGCTGGGAAATGGGACTGGGCTAAGGGATGGTTCTCGTCTTGGTTTAACAGCTCCCCCTGGTTTATTACATGGATTTCTGCATTGTTAGGACCCCCTGATCATTTTGACCTTTGGCCCCTACATTCTAAATCTCTTAGTTGCTTTTATTAAAGATCATATAGGTAAGTACAGTTGATGGTCCTGAGACAAAAATATCAAGAGCTAAGTACAGAGGACCAGGGATATGAGCTGCATGGCTCTCCACAATAGCTTCAGGATTAAAGCAAGCACAAGAAAAAGAGGAAAATGAAGAGGTCAGCTCAGAGCAGATGGAAAATTTTATCACACCCCTCCCCTCCTAGAAGAGACAGGCCAGAGAGCACACAGATACTCCTTTCCTCCTGGAAGATGCAGGTCAGAGAGGATGTGGGCAGGAAGGAAGAGGCTAATGAAGCCCCTACTGCCTCAGCCCCTAAAGACCAATCAGTTTATTGGGTGCACTGTTCCAACACTCATACTGTGCCTAGTTGCTGATGCTCTATTTTCTTCCTGGAAACCATATAAAAACTTGCCGAAAAGGCTGCTTGGGGTCACCACGCCTCTTTTGGGTGCAAGATGACGACTCCAGCAAGCTGTAACAATAAATTCCTCTTGCTTTTGTATCAATCCCTGGCTCCATGTTGTTCACTCTGGGGGTTCCTGGTAAGCTAAGGCTTATCAGAGTCTTACAGAAGCAGATGGACTAAGAAGTTCAAGGTGTTCACAACCATACAGTGAGTTAAAAATTCACTTTGCTGCATGCTATCCTATCTTTAAAAATCCAAATCTATACAAAGAAACAAAAGAGAAGTCAGGGTAAGGAAAGATAAGACTATTGAAATGGACAAGCATTAAAACACCAGGAAGGGCTAGGACAACTAAAAGGCATTTGAGACACAGAAAGGTGATTCATCCAAGAGTAGCAAGCTCTCAAAACTCCAACACTAGTTCCATGGTGGGGGTAGTTGGTTTGAGGAAAATTCACTTCCAAATATAATGTGCTTCTGATAAAAACAAAACAGAACAAGATGGACACTCTGGCCCCGAGGTAAGCCCATGATTCTCATAAGCATTAACTCAATCTCAGAAATGTATCGACAGTGAAGCTGCTCTTGGCACTAGTCAAAATAAAGAAAAAAACCCGTATGTTTCCTGTTTTTAGCGTTTCAGAGATGCAATCTTGAGAGAGGCTAATTGTTTGGGGCAAAATACTCTGGTAAATAAGAAACCAAGAGCAATTGCAAAATGAGGACTGGAGAGAGGCTGCAAGACTGGCTTTGTGGTAGACACCTGTAGAAGGCAGTGATGAGGTTTGGTGAATGACAGACAAGAACACACTGAAAACAGTGCTGGCAGCAGACTCTCAGGAGCCACAGCTCAGACGCCATACCACCAGTGTGTCAATGAGTAAACCCCACCACCAGGTAACACCTGAGGACTCAGATAATCCCATGCTTGAGACCACGGAGCAGCTCTACGTGTAGTGCCACTTACCTTCAGTAAGGGTCAAGATCGCAGAAACTGAGATTCCTGAGTTCCAGACCCACAAAGGCCTTAGGTTGCAGCAGCCTCCTTCCTCTCACAGATGCTCTACTGTTGGGTGAGAAATGCGTTCTCTGAGACCAAAATTCCAACACAAATCTCAGTGCTCTATTTCCTTCCCCTAGTCTGTACTCTTTATTTTATAGTTCATTATTACTTCTACTTTTAAAATAGAACATTTTTATTAATTACTTGAAAATTTCATATATGCATACCGTGTATTCTGTTCATATTTGACACCACTCCTGCCCCCAAATCCTAGATCTACCCCACCTCTAAACTCCTCCCAACTCTATGTGCTCCTTTTCTTAGCCATTGGGTGCAATGAAAACTACTTTTAACCAAATTGAGTTTAAATTCAAAGTTTACTGTACAGTAATAATAATTTCTGTCAGTATCTGCTTCATATTTGTTGGGGCACATTAGCTGGCTTTAATACTTTCTCTGTGTTTCTTTATATAGTTTAGTTAGCTACTACAGTGGCCTCTTTTCTTCTTTTTGGATTTGAGAATGAGCCCTCCACTGTGAGAAAGGTAAACTTGAAGATATCCACATCCAAAATAGTATAGGAGTCATAACACAAAAATATAAAAATTATGAAAAACTGGGCAAATGAATACAAATACTCATACACCATTTCAAAAAAATACGGAAGTGTTTAAAATGCTGGACAAATAGTTTGAAGGAATACTTGAGGGAGCTAGAGGGAGAAAGGCTCAGCACTTAAAATCACTGGCTGCTCTTCTAGAAGATCTAGGTTCAACTCCCAGCACCTACATAGCAGTACTATATAACTGTTTGTAACTCTACTCCCAGAGTATCTGACACCCCCATACAGGTGTACATGCAGGGAAACACCAAATGCACATAAAAAATTAAATCAATTATTAAAAAAGGAAAGTATACTTGAAAAAAGTTCAGAAACCTTCACACATATGAACAAAATGAAGAAATCAACTTAGAACATGTGTGTATAGGTGAGAAACATAGATGAGAAAGTCTTAAGGGGTTTAAAAGAAAACAAGCAGAAATTCTGAAATTCCAATCGCTAAAAACCACAGAGCCTGTCATTAATAAGTTAAGCTTTGAAGAAAAGGTGAAAGAAATTACACAATTATACATGAATAAAGAAAAAAAACTCTTTAGCACAAGGCTCTGGAATATGACCAGAAGACAAAATATAACCTCAAGGTATAGAAAATATAGTCGCTTAAATTATACCAGAAAATTTCCTGATTCTACAGAAAGAAATGAACTTTAAGCACAAGAGGCACCTAAACTCTAAAACAGGCATGACAAGAAAATAACTTTTGTATTATGTTTTAAGAATAAAATGTAAGGCTATAAAACCATGGGTAGTATACTAAGACAAAAGAACAAAGACACAACATTAAAAGCTGAAAAAAAGCCATCTATTTCACTTAAAAATGAAGACCAAACCTAGTAACACCAGTCTTCTTGGCTGAAACTGAAAAGCCATGAAAATAGCAAATGATGTATTTTAAGCATTAAAGTAAATAAATGTCAAGAGTAATTATAACTAGGAGTTATATCCTAATAAATAAATAATGAACAAATAAAGATTTTCCTGATAGCATAAGCTATATATGCTACTAAGCCGGCATATACGAAGTGCATTTAAGGAAATACATACAAGAGAGGAATAAATACAGTGTTAATTGTGAGAAAACAAGAGACTAAAATTTCATGATCGTATGAGATAAAGACTGTAGAAAAAGCCCTACAATTCTGTAAACCATCGTGTGCCCAGTACAATGGGGGGAGGGGGGAGGGAATAACAAGGACAATTGAATAAACCATGAAATAAACAAAAGATTTCCCTGAATGAAAAAGGCTCTCAATAATAATCTTAATTACAATAGTTCTTAATATTGAATTTAAGATGTAAACTGACTGACTGCATTTCACATATGCATAGATGGTTGCTGCCTGGAGGAAATCAACCTTTTGGTCAAAAAAGTAAAAACTGAAAATGAAAGGGCTGAAGTTAATATACTAAGCTATAGGAAGCAGGAAACACCCAGGACTATGCTCCGATCTGATAGATGTCAAGTCAAAACAAATTTTTCAGAAGACACAGACAGCCAAGAAATATTAATAAAGAAAACAACCCACCAATATGCTATTATCAATATAAATATGTAAGCACTGAATATTGATGTATATAATATAAAACAAACAATCCTGTAGCTACTCAGTGGGTGATGACAATACCCAAATCTTGTCAAATGATAAATAAGCCAAACATAAATTTGACAGTTTACTGTAGACACAATTCACTATTGATCAATAGAGTTAGATATTATGCTGGTTTAGTTTTTATCGAATTAACACAAGCTAGGGTCATATGAGAAGAAGGAACTCAGGAGTTGCCTCCATCACACTGCCTATAGGCAAGGCTGTGGAGCATATTTTTGATTAGTGATTGATGTGTGAGGGCCTGCCCAGCTCTCTGATGGAGATGCCACTCTTGGGCAGGTAGTCCTGGATTGTATAAAAAGGCACTGGAGTAAGCCAGGAGAAACAAGCCAGTAAGCATCATTTCTTCATGGTTCTTGCCTCCAGGTTCCTGCCCTGACTTCCCTGGATGATGGACTTAAAAGCTAGAAGGTGAAATAAACGCTTTCCTCCCCACATTCCTTTTGGTTATGGTGTTCATCACAAGGCAGCAAACCAGAAACAAATATCTATAGAATACTCAATAGCTACATAATACACAGCTTCTCAACAGCACATGGGGTATTCTGTGATATAGATGATAATTTAGGTCAACGAGCAGGCAAAATATATATAAAATTAAAAAATATATTTTTGATCTCATTTGATCAGAAAGCAGTAAAACTATAAATCCCCATAAAGAAAAATCGCAGAAATGAAACAATCTAAATAAAATTAAACATTACACCCTAAAGATCAATAGCTCTGTGAAGAGATCAGGGAGGATTTTGAAAATTCCTGATATCAGTTTAGGGGAGTATAAGAAATTCCACAAGCAATATATGCTATTGTCATTACCCACAGTTGACTACCAGGACTTAAAGTTATGAACCTATTTTGGAAGACAACACACATTTCAGGCACAGGAATTAGAGAACTGAGCTTGAAACAGCCTTCAGGTCACTTCCCTAAGGATGAGTTCTTATTCAATGGTGTACACAATGTGAGGGAGAAAAGCAATCAATAGTTATAAGTAGCCTTAAGCTTCTTGTGTTAGTTACACTTCTATCGCTGAGAAGAGGCACCATGGCCAAGGAAAAATATAAGACCATTTAATAAAAGGTTTGCTTACAGTTCAGAGGTTTAGTCCATAACCATTAAGGTGAGGAGTATGGTGACAGGCAAGCAGGCATGGTTGTTGGAGGAGTAGCTGAAAGCTTACTTCCTGACCTGCAGGCAGGAGGAAGATAGAAAGTGAGAAGGTGCCTGGCACTGGCTTTTGAAACCTCAAAACTCACTCCCCAGTGACACAAGTCTCCTTTAACAAGGCCACACCTCCTAATCCTTCCTAAACAGTCTACCAACGGGAAAGAAATACTCATATACTTGAGTCTATGGGGGCTGTTCTCATCCTAACCACTACATTCCATTCCTGGCTCCCATAGGCCTGGAGCTATATCATAATGCAAAATACATTCAGTCAAACTTCAAAAGTCTCCACAGTCTAAAGACTGCTTAAAAGTAGAGGAGAGGGCCTAAAGGTTTTATTTTTTCCCGAGACTCAAGGCGACCTCTGAACAGTAACCATTGTAAATTCAAAACCCAAAACTCAAATCACATACTTCTAACATATAATGTCACAAAATATACATTACTATTCCAAAAGAGAGGAGGAATGGGACATGGTGAGGAAATACTGGATCAAAGAAAGACTGAAACCTAGCAGTGCAAATTCGCTATCTCTGTGTCTGATGTTAAAGGGCTTATTAGATGGATGGATCTTTATATATCCCACAATTCCACATGTTGTTGACTATATCCTCAGCTTTCCTTAAGGATGCAGCAAGCTTCCAAAACTTCTTTCTGCTCATATCTTCCTTCATAAAACCACAGCCACATGGCTTAAGCTAACAACTTCCGCTTGCTTGGGCTAAAACCTGCCCTCTCCATGACTTACATTTGCATATGCTGTGACTTATTAACAGTTTTTGATAGTATGCCCTGGCTACAGAAAACAACAAAAGCCCTGCTGAGTTGTCTTGCTGCCATAGCTTAATTGTTATTTGTGAACCAAACTCATATCTCAAATGGAAAGGGTAAAAATTATAGGAACCAACATTCATAAGTTGTAGACTAAAATAAAATGGTGGTTTTGATAAGAATGGCCCCATACAGAATCATAAATTTTAATACTTGGTCTATAATTAGTACAACTATTTGGGAAAGATTAAGAGGTTTGCCCTTCTTGGAGTGTCATTGGCTCTGAGTTTTCAAAACCCCATGCCAGACCCAGTCTCAGTCTCTGTCTCTTCTTTCCCCCTCTCTCTGCCTGCAAATTTCAGATGTGAGCTATCAGATAATCCTCCAGCTCCATGCCTGTCTTTCTGCCTACTGCCGCCATACTCCTTACCATGATGGTCATAAACTAACCCTTTGAAACTATAAGCAAGGCCCCAGTTAAGTGAATTTCTTTTATACTGTCTTGATCATAGGGTCTCTTCATAACAATAGAAAAGTAACTAAGAAGTGGGTACCAGACAATGCTATACTGCTGTGACAGGCCTGACCATGCTATTTATGGATCCAATGTGTACTTTGGGGTTTTCGATTAGGAAAGTGGTTAAACTCTTTAAGTGAGGTTCAATGGGAATCTTAGTAGAAACTTGAAAGAGAAAAATAGTCTCAGCTGGAGAGGTTTGAGAGGGTAAAAATAGCAACTAGCCTAGAGACTACACTTAAGATGTTTTGGCAAAGAATGTGGCTGCTTTTTGCTCTTGTCCAAATAACCTGCCAGAGGCTACATTGAGGAGTGTTAGACTAGTAGTGTTGACAGAGAAGATTTCAAGACAACCCAGTATTTTCTGTCACGTTATTGGTGATCTCTCTTATGCAGATCTACACATCTGTTTTCATTGCAGTAGCATGCTGTTTTGTTGTTATTGTTCTATGATATAGTTTGAAAGCAGCTAATATTTACTCACTGGTTCTTGTATGTAAAAGGTCTTTTCCTCTTTTATTGTCTTCTTCAATTTCTTCACTGGAATAAAAGTAAGACTGTCCAAATTATATCCTAGAGCAATAGAAACAAAAATAGCATGTTAGTGCCACAAAAGGAGATGTCCAAGTTACTAGAATAGAATAAATATCCCAGAAATAATACTATACATCCACAATCACCTGATTTGTGTGAAAAAGTGTCCAAAATATACAATGACAGAAAAGAAAACCTTTTTAAACAAAAAGAGCTAATGAAACTAGCTATCTAAATGTGGAGAGATTAACTCATATCCCCGTCTCTATTTACAAAAATCAATTCAAAATGGATGAAAATTCTTAATGTAAGATGCAGCATCTTGAAACTTTTAAAAGAATACGTACAAGACAAACAGTTTTAAGGCACAGTCATAGTAAAGCTTCCCTAAGATACATTCTGGAAACAGCTCAGGAAACAATAGCAGGAACTGACAAATTAAATTGCATGAAATTAAAAGCTTTGCACAGCAATAGAAACAGCAATGTAACAAGCAACATGACGGGAATATTATTTTCTAGCTATAAATATTTTATAGAGAATTAATAGACACTTTAAAGTACCTAAAACATTAAATATCAAATATAGAAGCTGCCACACTGGTAAATGACAAATTAACTGGACTTGGCTCAAAAGAAGAAATATAGTTAATGAATGTATTCATAAATGCTTAACTTCCTTAGCCCCAATAAAACTGATAATCAAAAGTACATTTGAGATGCTAAGTGACAACAAATGCTAGTGATGATGTGGGGAACAAGAACTCTTATACAATGCTGGTGAAAATATGGAAATCCTTATTGAGGCTCCTGAAGAAAAGGAAATTTAGAACTATTTTACTCTCCCCACACAGCATCCAAAGAAATCTAAAAGAACACACCATAGAAATACCTGCACATTCACTTTTCTTATGTTGCTTTTTACAATAATCCAGGAGAGAAGTCATCCTAGAATTCTATCAACTGTGAACAGATTCTAGAAGTAAGGTGTACACATGCACTGGAGTTGAAACCAAGTGGGAAAGAGAAACAAAATGGTGGCATTTGTAGGAAAATACATAGGAGTAAGAATCAGCCAGGTGTGGTGGCGCATGCCTTTAATCCCAGCACTCGGGAGGCAGAGGCAGGCAGATTTCTGAGTTCGAGGCCAGCCTGGTCTACAGAGTGAGTTTCAGGACAGCCAGGGCTACACAGAGAAACCCTGTCTCAAAAAAGAAAAGGAGATAAATATTACATACTTTCTCTAAGGAAGAACCTAGATTTATTATATATTCATACTTACACAAAAATATGCAACGAGAGCAAAACAGAGTCTGTTTGAAGGAAGGAGAATAATGAAGGAGTGGGCACTGAGAGAGAACAGGAGCAAAGGGGCAGGATATACATACTGAAAATGTAATAATATAACAACACGTTGTATAATATTTATAAAGGATGAACCCACAGCAACTTGAAAAAAAATCTTACCAATCCTCTTCAAATGTTTCAGGCTTATACGGCAGAATGGGATTATGGAGAAATGACAACTAAATTCAGCGAAGTCTTCCGAATGGTGTTCTGAAATACAAAGTGAATAAATTAGAATAACATATATGCAGCACTAATTGGAGTCAGTGGGTTATCAAAAAAAAAAAGACATGCAGACAAAGTTTGGAAGAGGACATGCTAGAGAGGGAATGTAGGAGGACTTGGAGAGGAGAAATGGGGGGTGAATATGGTCATATTTCATTGCACGCATATATAAAATTCTCCATAGGGGAAATTTATAATAAAATAAAAAACACTGAAAAATTAAAATGAAATCCATAATAGCTTTGTATTTCAATGCTAATCTCCTAGATTTGATATTTGTAAGATGTCTGAGATATCTGTAGAGATGTCTGAGAGAACATATTTTAGAACCCTAAAATTATTTTTAAATGTTTTAAAGATAAAAGTCAGGCATGGAAGAAAATCCTTGTAACTCTTACTCTCAGAATGCAGAGATAAAAGATCACAAAGTTTCTGACCAGTCACAGCACAGCACTGAAAACAAATTCAAAATGCCTTGGAAATGAAATCACACTTCTCTCCAACAGGTAAATGAACAGATATATGTCTAAGATACAAAAGTATCTTAAAATACAAATTAAATAAACTAAAAGGGAAATGATGAAATTATCTCCACTGCTCACTTTTCTACTACTTTAAAAAGCATGCCATATAAAACTAGTAAGACTAAGAGGCAAAGGAAGAAAAATTGGTTTTGTTTTTTGTTTGTTTGTCTTTGTGACAAGGCTTCACCATGTACCCACACTGACTCAATGGAAAAAAAATAATGTTTTTTGTGAGTTTTTTTAATTTGTTTCTTGGTTAGTTTTTCCTCTTGGAGGAAAGAGTTTATTTTAGTTTACAAGTTAACCAGGGCAGGAACTCAAGGCCTTACGATGAACCCAGGCTGATGCAAAGCAATACAAAAAAAAAAAAAAGATTAAAAAAAAAAAGGTGTTCTGTAGGTTTTGGTTTTACTTATTTATTTGGCTGGGATTTTCTCCCCCCCCCCCCCCAAGGCTTCACTGTGGAACTAGACTCAAGTAAAGGATGAAAAAAAGTTTTGTTTTTGTTTGTTTGTTTTTGTTTTTTGTTTTGTCTGTTTGTTTTTGAGACAAACCTAACTCTGTACCCTGGCTGTGCCAAAACGCGAAATCCACTTGCTTCAGCCTCCAGAACACCATCACACCTCGCCTAAAGTAAATCTTTGAAGAAGAGGTGAAACGATGTGTGGAATATTTTAAATAGAGACCGTGAAGCGATTGGTCCCAAAATCGAAGTGACCCACACCTCAGGAACCAATGCCTCTAGACGGTAACACAAAATTGACCTTCGAGCATCCTAGGCGGAACCCGTAAAAACCTGTAAAATCGGTAAGTCCCAAACCTCGTGTCTACGTCATTCAGCCCAAATAAGTTCAATTTAAAAAGAAATGTCTGTCATGTACCTCAGTGAGAGGGAAGGGAGAATCTTCTGACTTTTCCGGCACCTTTGTCGCACGGCAGCAGCTTATTTCTAGTCAAGAGATCCTCAAAAGCGGGGCGTGTGAAAGCACGCGCAAGTGCAAGGGCGCGGGTCCTCAAAAGCCCCTCTGAGGACCCCAACGGTTCCTTTTCAAACTTAGTGCTCAGCCTGGGGGATTCCTATTGGCTTAGCTTGGGTCAGCTGACCTCTCTCACCTCAGCTCACTGCTGTTCTCGAGGCTACGAGGCCCTGTCCTGACTGGCAAATCACATTTAGGTACCTACGCATCTGCCTACATCTTTTTTCAAGAAAAGTTACGTGGAAAATATGAGTATGACTTAAGCACTGCCTGACTTTCTCCCAGCGAGACTTCAAACTCAGAACTAAGATCACATCTAGTGGACAAAAGAGCAGAAATGTTTAGCTGGGCAGTGGTGGCGCATGCCTTTAATCCCAGCACTTGGGAGGCAGAGGCTGGAGGATTTCTGAGTTCAAGGCCAGTGTGGTCTACAGAGTGAGCTCCAGGACAGCCAGGGCTACACAGAGAAACCCTGTCTCAAAAACCAAAAATATGAAATTTTAAAAAAAGAGAGAGAGAGAATACGTTTTTTTGACTTAAAAGCCAGGCCATTGCAGGAGAGATGGTTCAGAACTCTAGTTCCTGAGAACTCAGTGAATTCTTCTGACCTCCATGCACACCAGGCAATACGCTCATATATGTAAAATAAATATGTCTAAAAAGTTTTAAAACACAGAAAATAAAAGTTATCCTTAATTCTAAAATTTTGGCAAATGGTTTTTATTTACAGCATTTTTTTCATGGCTGGTAACACAGTCATTTTATTTATCTTAAATTTGTTAATATATTCAAACAAAACTTGGGGTGTTTTATTGTACTATGTGTTGATAGATTCAATTTGCTAATGCTTTATTGAGGAGTTTTACAACTATGTACAAGAACACTTCCTTTTTCTTTTTTCTTTTTTTTTTTTTCTGACAGTGTTGGTTGGGTTGGCACAGACAGTCTTGGTGTAAAATAAAATAGGAAGTTCATCATATTTATATCCTTGAAAATGTTATGCCAAGTAGATTTACTTCATCTTTAAATTTTGCTGGAATTCACACACGTTTATTACTATGAACCCAGAAATTTTCACTAATGCTTTGAACAGCTTTTAAACTATTAACTTATTATCTTTAATTGTTTGAAAGCTAATAAAAATTTCCATTCTTTCATGGTTATTGACTGTATCTTTCAAAGAATTGTCAGGTGTGTCTAGTTTTCACATGAACCCACCATTAATAACAAAACCACTGTTAAAATAACCAAAATCTAATAAAGTACATTTGAGAACTGATTTGACATTATTGATAGGAAATATATTAATTTATCATACAACAAAATAAGGAAGCAATGAGCAGTTAAAAAAGACCAAAACTTGAAAGGATATTTCTTCAAAGACAATGAAAAAGCATATCAGGTGCTCAACATTTGTAACTATCAGGGAAATGCAAATGAAAATGAAAAAGAACCCGATGTCTTCACATTCATTGATGACTATTACCCTTTCCTAAGAGTGGGACTTTAAAATTACATATTCACCGTGGATCAACTTGTGTCATTTAATAAAGAAATATATTTAGGAAATACATATACTCATATAACAAAATTCAATTTTAAAATGAGTCATGAATTTTGAAGGCAGCAAAGAGAGGCATATGGAATAATTTGGAGGGAGGAAAGGAAATGAGGAAATGATATAATTATAATTTCACATATACAATAAATAATTAATAAACTTTACTTTCTTATGTATCTAGTAATTCCATATGTGCATCCTCAAAGGTATTAGAAGAAGAAACTTCAACAAGTATTTTGCAAGGCAATAGACATGGCAATAGTATTCATCATAATACAAACATGGAACTAAGTCAATTTTCACCATACATATGAGTGGATAAGCAAACAATGACATGTTCTATTAGGAGAATGCTGTTTGTCCTAAAATGGAATGGCAGCATAGTAAACACAAAATGAATGAAACTTGAAATTTTTTGCTAGAGAAATAATATGACACAAAAATACAAATGCACTGTGCCATTCATAGGATATAGTTAAAATAGTAAAATTAATTCATATACAATCATAGTCACTAGAATTTTAGGAGACAGGAGAATGTGAAATTACTTGTCATTGGCAAAGCAGCCCTTGGAAATGATAAAAAAAAAAAAAAAGCTCTGAAGGTTGATTTTTACTGACTTTTCATAATAATACAAATTCTTTTAGTGCCATTGAACTGTAAATTAAAAATGGATGACACTATAAATTTTATGTAATGATATCTTTACTATGCTAGAAAAGGGTGTAGTACTCTCCATCTCAGGTCTCAGTACAAAATTTTCGCTGAAGAAATGATATATCACGTGAGGAAAGGAGGGAACTAGAATGATGGGAGAGAAAAAAAAGACAGAAGCACCCCAATTGTAGGTAAGGCTTTGCATTCATTTCTATTTTAATCCAGCTGTGGGGGCCCACACTTACTACTACATGACCTTTCTTGGATACAATCAAGGCTCTTCTGTCTTCCTTTAGAAGGCTACCTAGACTCATAGGGTACAGTCATTTTGATTTTTGAATGGAGCTTTAAGGGATCTATGGTTCCCTTTGTCATAACATTGCTTCTTCCTCACTCTAGCAGGAAAGTGAGCAGAAAAATAATTAAGCATTCATTGTACTATGTGTCCTTCTATCCCTGTCACTAACCATCTATGTTTATAATGAGAGATAAGACCTCAAGGGACACTTAATTAGCCTTCGCTTACCACTTGGGTGAGAACATTCACTGTTGAATTCCTGGGGAGCCACCACACATCTCCTAACCTATGTTAAGAGTGTCATGCTGCCCTGTTTCAGAACACGGTCCTGGTCAACATCTCATCTCCAACATAAAAGCTATCCAGAACAGAAATAGAGGGCAGAATTTGAAAGAGAGTGCAATGAGGGTATATGGGAGAGATGGCAAAATTAAAAGAAATAAAAGTATATTTCAATTTCAAAATATATTTTCAAATCCCATCAGAAACTATACCGTGTACATGGCTTTATTCTACTTTAAAGTTTGTCTGCTGTGGTATCATAGATTCTGACAGAATATACAGAAAGGACTATCAGGTGTTTGTGAGACTGTTGACTGCGAAAAAATATCTTGAAAATAGATTTATGACAAAATATGTGGAGGAATTTTAGGTTTATGGGGAAAAGATTCCCACCTCCAGATCCTCTTGACTTAGCCTACAGAGAGGAAGATGATAGGTATCACAACCATCCCCACCGGAAAGTTTTCTCTGTCAAGTATTCCTGCTGGGAGTCACATGGACATGTTTTTCCTACAAGCAGGATCAGTTGCTGCACCTTCATGCCTCTCCCATTTGTAAACTCTCTTTTGTTGGATGCTTACTAGTATGATGATGTTGGGTGGATTTTCTCCGAATTTCCTACTAGGCTTCATTTTAAGTAATCTCTCTCTCTCTGTTGCTCTCTGTCGCTCTCTGTCTCTCTGTCTCTCTGTCTCTCTGTCTCTCTGTCTCTCTGTCTCTCTGTCTCTCTGTCTCTCTGTCTCTCTGTCTGTCTCTGTCTCTGTCTCTGTCTCTGTCTCTCTCTCTCTCTCTCTCTCTCTCTGTGTGTGTGTGTGTGTGTGTGTGTGTGTGTGTGTGTGTGTAGTGGTTTCCAGACAGTAAGTGCTCTAATTTTTCTTGCCCAGTTCCACAAGGCATCCATATATTGCTATAAATTTGTGATTGTATGTGAGAGAATTGCCTTTCTCTACCTCTTCTATTGTTAAAGGATATGTAGTCATGGCTCTTTCATAGTTTTCCATTCATAGTTTTACTAACTTTGTCATGTAATGAATAGAAACTTGTGGCTTTGAGGTGATAAAATTCACCAAATATATTTGACCTTTAAATACAAATATTAAGGACAGGAGATGAGCACTCACTGATTTTTTGGCAGAAATCCACATTTATTCCGGCAGACTTTTATAAGTCAATCTCCTTCTAATTTCCCACTTTCTTCCCCATTTCTATTATGAGCATCTAGTAGAGGTCAATTGGTAAACATCCAAAAAATAAACGGGGCCTCCTATGTTTCTGGAGATTCTGATTGTGTGTGTGTGTGTGTGTGTGTGTGTGTGTGTGTACATATGTAGCCATGGTAGATCATACTTTAGAAAATAAAGTACTTAGTGAATTTATCCTAACTCACTTCTCTAGTATTCATTCTTTTTTGTCTTATACACAGGTCTATATATACAGGCTTCACCTGGAAAGGCTATCTGGGCCATCAATGAGATTCAGTCACCTACAGCTATTTGATGAATTTGAGAAATATTATGATTCTATAATTTATTTGTCCTGGCTGCCTTCATACAGTGAGCAATTTGTTTTTCTATATAACAATAATGTGGGGACAAGTCTTTATTTTAGAAGTTTCTTATCCATGAGATTATCTTATGGGTGAAGTATAGCAGCACCGGGTTGCTAACATGTTTATCATTTATTTATATGCATTTGGTAGGTATGTGTGGCATTCGGCATTTGTGGAGGTCAAAGGATAACTTGGAGGAATTTTTTCTGTTCTACCAAGAGAGATCCAGAGGTTGAACTCATGTCATAAAGCCTGTCAGGATTTAAGTGATTTTATCTACTGAGCTATCTGCCAACTGCAGGCTGCTAATGAGATATGCTTTAGAAATACTGCTGGGAATCAAAAACATCCATCCCATGATCAGCCTCCAAACGCTGACACCATTGCATACACTAGCAAGATTTTGCTGAAAGGACCCTGACATAGCTGTCTCCTGTGAGGCTATGTCAGTGCCTGGCAAATACAGAAGTGGATGCTCACAGTCAGTTATTGGAAGGATCATAGGGCCCCCAATGGAGGAACTAGAGAAAGTACCCAAGGAGCTTAAGGGGTCTGCAACCCTATAGGTAGAACAACAATATGAACTAACCAGTACCCTCAGAGCTCATGTCTCTAGCTGCATATGCAGCAGAAAATGGCCTAGTCTGCCATCATTGGGAAGAGAGACCCCTTGGACTTGCAAACTTTATATGACTCAGTACAGTGGAACACCAGGGCCAAGAAGTGGGAGTGGGTGGGTTGGAGAGCAGGGCGGGGTGAGGGCATGGGGGACTTTTGGGATAGCATTTGAAATGTAAATAAAAAAATATCTAATAAAAATACTGCTGGGGATAAAGGTGACATTGGTTTTCCCTATAAACTAGAAGTGCATCCTGTAAGGCAAGATATGCCCACCTCTACAATAGCAGCTTGTTTGCTACGGGGGGGGGGGATAACCCAATGTCCTATAATTGCATTTAAGGCTTGCTACACAGGCCCAGGGATCTCTGACCGATACTGTTAAGTTCACTTGGGTCATAGGCCCAAGTGTCAGGAACCATCTAGGACAGGTCTGTGATGGGCGAGTTTGATGGCAAGACCCCCAAAAGACTTCATCTCAGGGTTGCTTCTTGCAGCTGATATGCCTTTCCTGTCATTATTAAATTACTATATTAATCCCTGGGCATTAGGGAAGGCTGAAAGAATTTGAGAAGAATGGAGATCCAATTGGAGGACCAGTAGACTTAACTGACCTGGACCCCTGAGATCTTTCAAACACTGGACCACCAACCAGACAGCATACACCACCTGATATGCGGCCCTCAATGCACACAGAATAGAGGATTGCTGAGTCTGTGTTCATTCAGAAATGATGTACCTAACCCTCAAGAGACTGGAGGCCCCAGGGAGTTTAGAGTTTAGTTTGGGTAGAGGATGAGTTTATCCAAGTGTAGACAGGGTGTGGTGGGGAGGAAGTGTGTGATGTGGAGCAGTTGGAGGGTGGGAGGGGTGGGGTAGGAAATGGAATATGGAGTGTAAAAATATGAATTACAAATAAAATTAAATAATAAAAAAACCCTGGGCATTAGCCTACCCTATTGATCAGATTTCCTGCAGAAAGACATAAAGATGAACTTTCATGAATTTATGCTGTATAGATGAATTAATGATTCTATAGAATTCCTCATTTTATAGAAATAATTTTAGGAAAAAGTTTGAAGAGATGGTCTTAGTTGTTTTGCTAGAGAGATGTAATAAAATTAGAATCAAAAATAGAATGTGCCCACTCCTCATAATAGTAAGTAAAGGCTATCTAATAAGAAATGAAATGAACTTTCATAATTAATCTAAAAAGAAAAATGTTCTTGGGAAAAATTTTTGTTCAAGGAAAAACTTTTAGGTCCAAGGATGAAGCCACAGGTGTCCACTATGATAAGACAGGGCCATGAGAAACTGTTGCTTTGAAATTATAATGAGCACTTTAGAATGAAACACTGCTTTGAACTTAATATTAACATCCTTCTGTAACTCCCATTTTATCTCTTAGGTAATTTTCTAAAGAAATATTTATTTTTTTGTCTAAGAAGTTATAAAATTGCCAGAGAAAAACATAAAGTTGTCAGATGGATTATTCGGCTTGAGGGTCTCTGTCACATCCATCCATCCATCCATCCATCCATCCATCCATCCATCCCCCCATCCAAATGTATATATCTGTTTGGCTATATTTATTTGTGTAGGTGTGTGTATATATAAGGGCATTAATACTTGTGGAACTGCTCGAGGCAGATAGTTGTGTACAGCCAGAATGTGGGTGTATGAATATATATGTGTCTGTGCATATTTGTCTGTATAAAGGATTTTAATTATTTTCCTTTTCTACCTGTCTGGTTCATAAACATTTAACCAGCCTAGCCAGAGAGGGTTCTGGCTTGCCAGAACAGCTAGGTGGCAGGGAGCAGCAGTGGCAGTGGTAGAAAAATAGGGTGGCTGTCTCCACCCCAGGTGATCTCCTAGTGACAAGTTAAGCCTGCTCAGCTCACCTTCAGGCTGTGGGGGGAGGGGGGAGGCTACAGAAGGCCCTTTCTGCATTTGGAAAAGTTAACACTATGTCTTAGTAATCTTCCTTACTGCAAAAAAAATAAAATAAAATCTTGTTTCTGTTTAGAAAAAAAAAAAAAAGAGATGGTTGTTCCTAGTCCAGGATACATTTTTCCTATTGAACAATTGCTCCACCTTTGGACAAGAATAACTTATGTCTGTGCTTTTAAAGGCTCTTTATGTATGCATAAACATATGGAAATAAAAATATTTTGAGACTTTTAAGATTATATTACAACTATGGTTTGTATAAGAACAAACAAATGAACAATTAGATGTTTCAAGATCCAATAAAGGGCCTCCTTCAGATGTCTTAGCCTAAAATGGTCATAGTGAGACTTAATAAATTTAATACTTCTTTGCAGAAGGAGATGAACAAGACATCTTAGCCAGTTTTATACGTTATAAAAGGCTTAAAAAGGAATATTTTTCTACATGAGTATAACACATCCTCATGCATATCAAGTAAAAGCTTTTGAGTGTGACTGCTTCAGAGTCTCCCTCTTCAGCAGTAATACCTTACCAATTCTCTAAAAGTAAGCCTCAATTAACTCATTCCTCTCCAGGATGAACTTCGATGAACTTGAACTTTCCTCTGCCATTGGGATCTTATGACCAGGGGATAGGTATTAGTATCCTCAGTTCCTTGGGGAAAACTTCTCACAAAAGATATGAATCCATCTGTTAATGCTATGGTGTTGTATGGTATTAATACATTTTTTAAAATGTTATAAGTATGTAAAAATGGATGTTACTTTAATAGAGAAGTATTTATATGTATAAAGATTCCTCCATTATTGGTGGGATTGCAAGCTTGTACAACCACTCTGGAAATCAGTCTGGCAGTTCCTTAGAAAATTGGACATAGTACTACTCGAGGATCCCGCAATACTTGTCCTGGGCATATATCCAGAAGATGTCCCAACCGGTAAGAAGAACACATGCTCCACTATGTTCATAGCAGCCTTATTTATAATAGCCAGAACCTGGAAAGCACCCAGATGCCCCTCAACAGAAAATGGATACAGAAAATGTGGTACATTTACACAATGGAGTACTACTCAGCTATTAAAAAGAATGAATTTATGAAATTTCTAGGCAAATGGTTGGACCTGGAGGGCATCATCCTGAGTGAGGTAACCCAATCACAAAAGAACTCAAATGATATGTACTCACTGATAAGTGGATATTAGCCCAGAAACTTAGAATACCCAAGATACAAGATACAATTTGCAAAACACATGAAACTCAAGAAGAAGGAAGACCAACGTGTGGACACTTTGCCCCTTCTTAGAATTGGGAACAAAACACCCATGGAAGGGGTTACAGAGACAAAGTTTGGAGCTGAGACAAAAGGATGGACCATCTAGAGACTGCTATATCCAGGGATCCATCCCATAATCAGCCTCCAAACACTGACACCATTACATACACTAGCAAGATTTTGCTGAAAGGACCCTGATATAGCTGTCTCTTGTGAGATAATGCCAGGGCCTAGCAAACACAGAAGTGGATGCTCACAGTCAGCTACTGGATGGATCACAGGGCCCCCAATGGAGGAGCTAGAGAAAGTACCCAGGTAGCTAAAGGGATCTGCAACCCTATAGGTGGAACAACATTATGAACTAACCAGTACCCCGGAGCTCTTGACTCTAGCTGCATATGTATCAAAAGATGGCCTAGTCGGCCATCACTGGAAAGAGAGGCCCATTGGACTTGCCAACTTTATATGCCCCATACAGGGGATCCTCAGGGCCAAAAGGTGGGAATGGGTGGGTAGAAAAGTGGAGGGGGGCATGGGGGACTTTTGGGATAGCATTGGAAATGTAAATGAGGAAAGTCCCTAATAAAAAATAAAAAAAAATAAAAATAAAACACCACCACAACTACCACCATCACAAACACCACCAACAGAACTCAATGAAATGATACCAGTTTCGCTATGCTCATAGCTCAATGTCTAGCCCAATTGTCTGCAGAGAGGTTTCCTCCAGCAGGTAATGGGAGCAGATACAGAGATCTATATCCAAACGTCCAAACATTAGGTGGAGCTTGATGAACGCAGCTGAAGACTAGGAAGGATTGTAGGAGTCGGAGGGATGAAGAACACTATGAAAATTAATTAAGCAGGGCTCATATGAGTTCACAGATACTCAAGCAGCAGTCACAGAGCCTGCATGGGTCTGACCTAGGTCCTCTGCATGTATGCTATTTTATGGCTTGGTGTACTTGTGGGCTCTAACAGTGGGAGGAGGGATATCTCTGGCTCTTTTGCCAGGTCTTAGAACCCTTTTTCCTCCTAGTGGGTAACCTCCTCCAGCCTTGATATGAGGGGCTGTACTTAGTCTTACTGTAACTGTTTATGCCATGTTCAGTTGGGAAGCCTGTTCTTTTCTGAAGGGAATGGAGGAAGAATGAATCTGTGGGAGAGGGGATATCAGGGGCAACTATGAGGAGAGGAGTGGGGAGAGGCTGTGATCATGTTGTATTGTGAGAGAATGAAAAAAATTAAAGAAGTGAAAGGGTCAGTAGATATGATATCATTGAAAGAGTAAAACTTCTCAAGGTCTCACAATTATACAAAAAAAAAAAAAGATTAAGATAGTTGATGTTTCCAGAATGTAAAAGAAAATTAGAATACTTATTCAACTCATGAAAGGGATAAAACTTAGGGATGATGTCTATGTTTTTAAAATTTCTAAGCTCAAAATCTGCAATTACACTAGTTGGCTATAATGTGTGTCTAACCAAAGTTTATTTAGAAATGCCTACCCATTAAAAGGTTGTACAGTAGTTAAAATGCCAGACTGATGTAACCTAAACTGGGTGTTTAAAAACAATATTTGGAGACCTATATTAATATGGTCAAGGAGACGAAAAGAATAGTTTCTCCCTTGCCCTCTAATGCCAATCAGGTCCTAGGGGACTGTCAACCATCCCTAGAAAGGTTCTGTAAGTGTGGAAAGTCACTTGTTGTCTCTTTAAGAGACACACTGGAGACCCCATACAATGAATCCTAACCAGTATCCAATCTACAAAGAGGAGAGGCAACACAGAGGAAAGATTTCCTCAATGATTCCAGATGAAGCCAAAGTCGCTCCAGTAAGGCCTTTCATTTATCTTCACATAGATGGGCAACTGGCAAAAGAAAGTCTAGAGAAACATGAGATTCCTCCTAAGCCCAAGTGAGCCTGAGCACTAGATTCTCAAGTATCTTAGACAGTACAAACACTTACTCTTGCTACCTATATGATCTTAAATGCACAGTAGGAAAATTTATCTACGACGAAAATGATCAGTATACTTCTTTAACAGTTCAAGGGAATGCAATTCCCAGACATAGTTAACCATATAAAATGATATTTTAACAACTATTACTCACCAATGAGTTTCTTCCTGAAATAGAACAAAAATGGTTTGCACTATAGTGTCTACCTATAGCTGATTAAACAAGCCTATCTTCTTAAATATTGAGGCCAAATCTAAAAGCTGTATTCAGCAACTATGGAGCCGTTTCAGGAAAAGACTTCTCACAACAGTAATCTATGTTAAAGGAAAGTACCAGGTACTCTCAGGTTTTGGAAATTACTCAGGATACCCAAGTAGCATCCTTGGAAAATTGCTAGACATTCCTATAAAATGATCCAATAGGATTTTATCATGTTAAATTTGCCATTTAGATGCTAATGTTAACTGGCTTCCCTTACAAAGCTTTCGGGTGCTTGTCCCTTATGCAGGAGTCCGATGCACCAAACAGCTGATTTACAGTTACCTTATCCACGTACAGAGTTCTGATACATGGTCCGGCCAGTTGTACAATAACGATTCATCTTACTAAACAAAACTAATGTTAACGCATTTTTCACATTAACTTTGTCTCTTAATGTTCTCCACAAGGTTGTAATAGAGAGGAACCAGTGGCTGATTCTGAGATCGTGCTGGCCAATGAAAAAATGTTCAAACTCTTCCAGAAAACCAATCACCTTTACAAGAACACTTGCTCAACCAAGTTCATAGCTGTTTTATTCATAATAGCTAATATAAGAAACAACCTAGATGTTTTCCAACTGAATAATATATGAAGAAAATATGGTACGTGTTGTAATGGATAACAGTGACAAAATAATCTGTATAGCTTACACCTCTGAAAAAACTTGCTCAGACTTCTTTAGGTGGATTTTTGTCCCATATTCTCTTCCTATAATAAGGGCAAGGTTGCCTGAAGTAGTTTCTTAAGTATACTCTCAGTAATTGTATTAGTCAGGGTTCTCTAAAGTAACAGAAGGTATAGAATGAATATCTCTTCTCTCTCTCTCTCTCTCTCTCTCTGTCTCACATACACACACACACACACACTTACACCCCCCCACACACACTCTCTGTCTCACTCTCTCTCTCTCACACACAGTCTCTCTCCTCTCTCTCTCTCTCTCTCTCTCTCTCTCTCACACACACACAAAACACACTCTCTCTCCCTCTCTCTTTCTTCTCTCTCTCTCCTATCCCTCTCCAATCTCTCTTCTCCCCTACCAATCTCTCTCTCTCTTCATTTACATACACATATATATGTATGTATGTATGTATGTATGTATGTATGTATGTATATGCGTGTGTGTGTGTGTGTGTGTGTGTGTATGTGTGTGTGTAAAGAGGTAGAAAGAATGGAAGAACCAGAGGGGATGAGGACACACGAAATCAAAGCCCTCAAAAATCGATAATGTCACTGCACATATGAACTCACAGAGACTGAGACATCATGCATAGACTCTGCATGGTCTGGACCAGGTCCTCTGTGTATATATTATGACTTTCAGTTTAGTGTTTTTTAAAGGATTCCTGAGTGTGTGACCAAGTGGTTTACTGGTTCTTAGGCCTGTTCTCAAGCGATTTTCTTTCTGTTTACTTGCTTTATCCAATTCCAGTATGACAGGATCTGTTTTATCTTATGTTATTATCCTTTAGAAGCCTGTTTTGTTTGCAAAGGGAGACAGAAAGGGATCTAGATGGGAGGGAAGGTAGGGAAGGATATGTGAGGACTTGACGGAGGGAAAAACATGATCAGAATATACTATTTGTGAAAAGAAATCTATTTTCAAGGAAAGAGGAAACAATTCAAAAGAATTTGTGTGTGTGTGTGTGTGTGTGTGTGTGTGTGTGTGTGTAAAATAAAATTAGAAAATGTCATTCTCTAGCCTCCATACAGCCACTAAAATGGTTAACTCACTGAAACCATAGCTTACTGCACACAGTCCAGCCCTGCCATCAGTCAGTCCAGAGCAGAGGATGAGTTCATGGAGCCTCCGCTCTATTTCTGAAGTGCAGGTGATTGATAGACTTTGGGAATAGGAGAATTATTGTCTTCAGTTGTTTATCCACTGCTGAGCCCACAAGACTCCTATGGAAACCTTTAAAGCCATGACCCTACAGATAACTCAGATTGATTGCAAGAGTTCACAAAATGAAATAGACATGGATAGGAAAATGAGATCAGGGCAAGGAAGGGAGGAGAGAGGAGCTGGGGTGAAGTGGATGCTATGCATTGCTTACATGTGTGGGATTGCTAAAAGCTTAATTCATGAAAGATTCTAAGAGTAAATAGCCATAAATGAAGACAGCCCATGTAAATCTCAGGTCTCAAGTAAACACACACAAACACACATGCACTCACACACACACACACACACACACACGCACGCACGCACATGCACGCACTCACACACACTCACATATACATGTATAAACATGTCCACATAATAAAAAAACACTATGGTAAGTTACTTCATTGAAGCATCCATGTCTTTAGTTATGCTTTACTCTTCCCCAGGTGCCTATTTTTAATAAACTCCAACTCTGGCTTAAAAAACAATAAAAAAAATCTAACGGAGAGGGCTGGAGAAATGTCACAGTGAATTAAGTACTTGTAGTATAAGTATGAAGATCTGAGTTGGGATCCCCTGCTTTCTTGTAAAAGCCAGCTTGGCAGTGAATGCCTGAAATAGCAAAACTTGAAGACAGAGACAAAATGATCAGGGGGGGGGTCTTATGGTCCAATGTGTCTAGCTAACTGGTATGTTCTAGATTCAGCAAGCAACTCTGTCTCATACAATAGAGTGGAGAGTGACTGAGAAATAAACCTTGAGGTGATCTTTTCCATGACCCAAGTGTGTGTATGTATCATACATACATACATACATACATACATACATACATACATACATACATTTAATAAACAACCAAACCCTGCAAAGTCAAGCCATGTGGGGAAAATGTCCTAGAATTAACATCAATCTGTGTTTCTTTGACATAGAAGATCTTGGATGTAGATTAGCAGTTAATTCATGAGTTGGGATATTGTTAAGAATTAGTTTTTACTTGCCCCTAGAAGTATTGCATTTGTGGCTGCTCTGTCACATATGTCAGAGTCAGCAGAGGAGAGGTTCAGTTTTCTGACTTATGAATATCTGAATGATTAGTAGTGTAACAATCTCTGAAAAAAAGTGAGCCTGAGGTGACCACCAGTCTGGCATCATGCAGGCCCTGTCGGTTTTCCAGTATTGGGAGCAAACTGAGACTAGAAGAGCCTCACCTGAATCCTAGGGTCCTGAGTAGGAGTGAGCCTGAGACAGATGACCCTTGCCTTGGAGCACTCTGGTGGGCCAGTAGATGAGCAAGCCGGATCACCACCAGTTCTGCACAGCACATGTGTGGGGATGGGTAGACCAGATTCGAAAATTACCCCTGTCTGGTGCCACTATTCAGGAGCAAGATATAGCACTCCTGACCATTCCTGAGACAACACCAGACACTAAGACCTCGGGTGCCTCTCAGAGGAGCCAGTAAGTGGTGGAGAAATGGAAGAGAAACAGAAGGATGTGGGCATAATGAAGAGAGGCAGAACTGGAGGCATGAAAATGGTGAGGAATGGTTTGATGTGAGTCGCCAGTAATGCCACCTGGGGCCTTGGTGGGGTCCTGGGCCAGGGCTTCCATTGAGGACCACACCTGTGTCTGTACCCTGAAGCAGTAGGGGCCTGTTAGCTCCAAAGTTCAGATGGATGTCCCTGATCTGTGCTGTCACCGGGGGACATATTGGTGTCTGAGGGGTTTGCAGAACAGGCCCAAGCCCTCACCTGGGCATTCTAGAAGAGCTGACCCTGGTTGTAGAAGAGCAGAAGAGCTAACCCCTAGCCAGCTACAGTACTCGACTGGCTGTGCACATTGCTGAAGTTGTAGGTGAGACATTCCCCAAGGATAAAAGGGAGTGAAAGCTGGCCCTACCACTTGTCTCCCATGCAGTGGCATGGATGAAGGAGAGATACACTCCTTCCTCCTCCCCCTGTCCCTCAGCAGCTGCATCATTCAGGAGAGCTGGCCCTGCACCTCACCTGTGCAGCACAGTAGAGCTGGCCCTTGGTGCAAGGATTGTGGGTGAGCTGGCCCCCATGGTATGAGTGTGGGAGAGTTAGCCCTCCTCCTGTTCCTAGTTCCTTGGCATCTGTGGCCCTGAGGTCATGAGAGTGGTAGAACTGGCCTTATCCCTCACTGGCTGCAACACTCTAGCTGGCTGTAACAGCCAGCTCAGATGCCTCTCAAGCCCAGAATCAGGGCTTTGAGTTGGCCCACCTCAACAACTGAACTTCTGAAGTGCACTAAGTAGCTAGTCCTACAGATCCAAAACTAGAAGATCTCCGTGACACAAGGCAATAACAGGATATCCAAGAGTCACAATGAGGTCCCATTTTCAACAGAGTAGCAGAAATCAAAGGACTCATATGAGAATAACAAGTCATTGCAATTAATATTGGCAAGCAAAGTTGCCTGGAGAAAAGGGTATACTGTGGGACACTCTGACACACTCTAGCTTCCAAGAGGACATTTTTAAAAAATATGTTGGAGAGAGGTTGCAAGTGTGGAGGATGGGTCTGTGGGGAATGGGAGATGAGTGGGATTGCGTTGCATGATGTGAAATTCACGAAGAACCAATAAAAACATTTGAAAAATGTTTTAATCATTCCTGAGGATAGATTATTTTCAAATCAGATGAAAGCAAGGAATTGAGAATAATATATGTTATGCCCAGAAAATGTATAGAATCACATTGGAAAGAAGAAAACCTAAACAAAAATATTAAATGAATCTCATGGACTTAAATTATAGTAACATTTTACTTACTCAAAGATGACAAGATAATGTGATGTTAACAAGAAAGCATTATAAAACATTTGCTGGTTACATTGACATTGGAATATTAAATTCTGCATTTTAATATAAAGCAATATGAAAAAGATGAATGTCATTAATTCTCCATTCTTGCTTTTGAGTCTTTCAAATGCTTTGTTAACAAATCATACACCAGAATTTTGCACATGACTTTTGTTTAAGTTGCTACTTGAATTTGAAAATCTATTAACAAATAAATGTAATCAACACAAATGTTAATTTTCCAGATAAATTTTAGTGCTCTGTATCTCTACAGTATAGTTCAGTATCATCTTGACATGTGAGAACTGTTAACAAAATTCTGTAGCTTTTAACCCCAGTTTTATTTAGTTGATCTGAAATCCAGTATAATTTCAAACTTAAAGCAATATAGACACACTGTTGCTTCTGGTTTTCTTATTAGATTTTTAAATGCAGTTAGGTTTATTTATAAAAAGACTCCATAAAGGATTTTTTTCATTAAACTTATATGTCATTAAAATGCAGTGATGTAGACATATCAGGATGTGACAGGAACAAACTAAATGTATACACTTTTCTATGTTTTTGCAATGTAGTGTATTAACTTTTCAATACATTAGCAAAAATAGCATCCTAATTGATAGGTATATATGCTTTGTTCACACTATGTCGTGAGCAAACTACATGCTTTTCTATTTATGGTAATCGTATTTGAAGTTTCAACTCTAAACAGCTCCATGCATAATGCATTTGCTACACAATATTATGGCAAATGTGGAAAGTTCCATACAAAAAAATCAGAATTTCAAACTGAGTCAAGTATACCATGAAGGAACTAGTGGTAAAAGAAAAAAAATTTCAAAAGGAATAATAGTCGTTGTTGTGGCTGGACTCCTGTCTTTCCAAGTTCATATTGGTCTCAAGCTGATGGTTCCAATGCAGGCAGTTGAAATCTTTGAGCAGGATAGTTCAAGAGAGGCTCCAGGGTAGGTGGTAGAAACTTTATGTCAGGGTAGTTCAAGGATGCAAATCAATGAAATTGCACTCCTGATGGCTGTGTGGGGACTCAGGCTTCTCTGTCTGCTCCCTGGCCTCATGAGTTGAAAGGAACTCCCTCTGTCAAAACTCCTAATCATATTCTGTCTTGCCAAGGTCCCAAAGAGTGGAGTCAAACAACCTTAGTGAAACGTCCAAAACAAAGAAACAAAGTTCTCTTCCCTACCAGTCTACTATACCAGGCATTTTGCAGGAGGCCAGATGGTAGATATCAAACAGATGTGAGAGCATGCCTCCAAGATGGCGATGTTGAATCCCTGAATCCTGCTGAGGAGATCCAACATCATAAAGTCCGTTTTGCATGGAAGAGAATATGTACTAAGAGCTGGGAAGATGAAGCTTGGGGGTCTAAGTGTGTACAACACCTTTCTAGTTGCTTTAACAACCGATAAACCACAGTCAGTGGTTCAGTAATAATATTTCAAACTAATCCTTAATCAATGAATATGAAATAAAAATTGAACCACTTAATGGTAGTAGTTACAAATAATTTTTCTCACTGTTAAATCCAGATGGTTTCCTTTAAACAACTGAAGAAGGCTGAAATATAGAAACTTAATACAACGTATGCAATAAAAAGTGTTGTCTTCAATTGCCACCTGCCTCCAAATTCACATGCAGGAAAAGTTATATTGTCACAACTGCACTAAGTATCCACAGGCAAATCTCAGTGAGGACAGGGTGTTGTTAGTATTTCATAACAAAAACTTTCCATATCCTCTACTTACAATTTATTTGGTGAGATGAAATGCTATCCACAACAATAGCTGAGAGACACATAGGTAATCTCAACGTCCTCTATCTTCTTGTAAATTATTCTCTATAGAAATCAGTTACAACCTATACTTCTTAATTGTATTCTCCTACAACATAAGAACCTTATATATTCTGTCTATGGCATTAAGAAAAAAGCCCTTAATGGGAACATATCAAGTTGAAACTGTGTTGGACTTTGTAATTTAATCAGAGTAAGTGATCCAATTCATATCACTCCTTTCTGCCTCCTGTAGCATTAAGTTCAATTGTCTCTGCACATCTTCAACCTTCTGTCTATCTAAACTGCCTTGAAAATGCCACCTCCCATAGCAATGGACAGGGATGGGATAGATCACATGTTTAAGCTCCTTCAATGGAGTTAATAGCTCAAGAATTCTCATAAGCATGCCCATGGTAATTTGATTTGAATAAAAGTGAAGCACTCGAAGTTGAGAACACCGGGTTAGGGCTGGGATAAGAACAGAGATTGTAGAATCTGTTAAAAAGCAATAACAAATTTTCAGATGCTGCAAGGTGCTAGAAACATTCTGCAGGAGATAATAAAATGGCTCACAATCTTCCCAATATATTGGATTGTTGTTGACATTCAGCAACTTTAAATGACTGACTTGAGAGCACTCAGAGAGAAACTTGAAGTCACTGTAAGAAAGTCCACAGAACGGCAGATATAAGAACTCCAAATCAGCAGATAGTACTCTGTAGGGAGGGAACACAAAAGTTCTTCTGAAAAATGAGGACTAGGTGAGGAGAGCAATATTCATGAACCTAGAATAAACTCTTTTAAGCTTATAATGTATTAGCACCTAATGATGTGATCTTTCACAAACTTAAAAGAGTTGTGAGTCTGTAAAATGCAATTTAACACTCTCACATATAATATTTTAACCTTTACAAAGTGTACAATATGTTGTTATAGGGTCGTGTGAAGACTTAGTGAAAATATTATCTACTTTGTAATTACAGGACAATCAAGTGTGGAACTAGTTCACCTGCTTGGGACAGATAGGACAGAAGGAGCAACCAGCTGGAAGCACCCTTTTGCCAGTCCATAAATGGCAGCCTGGCCATGCTTAGCTGGCTACGGTTTTTGAAAGCCTGTTTTTCTCTTCAATTACAGAAAGACGGCCTTTCCTGGTTGGTTTCAAACTCCCAGCATTACCCATGCTGAGGTAGGAGACAGGGTTCTGGGAAGCTTAAGAGTATCTAAGGATTATTTTTCTCATCTTAAAAACTGAATAGTAATTGAAACCCAGTATCTATCCCAAGCCCTTACCTCAGGACATTTTCAAGATGATCTGTGAGGCAGAATGAAGACAAGCTGAGCTCCTTCAGGTGGTTCATACGACTCAGTTGGGTGATAAAATTTCTAAAGGTTCTCCCATTCAAAGATCTACAAGCGATTTTAGACAGGCTAAGACTGTCCAGCTGTATTGTATGAGATAAAAGTTTGGTAACTTCAGTAAGAGGAGACTCATCAACTGCAAGGTGATCAACACATTTCAGATCCAGATGGCTTAATGCATGTCTGCATTCACACAAGTTATTAATTTGCAAATCTCTGCAGCACAGGTGCAGAGAGCCTAGGCTCTGCTCTACTTTATTCTGAAGCAAAGCAAAAAAATTCCTTTCCCTCAAAGTGCCATCAAGGGAAATGTCCACTATCAATTCCATAGGCAGCCTAGAGGGCTGAGCTTCAGACTTGGAACTTGAAAGACTCTCCTGGCCTTCAATTTTGAAGATAGAGTGCTCAGAGTGAGCACAAGAACGAAAGCAAATTGTCGAATTAGTACTGATCTCAGGACATACGGTCTTGCAGCCAGCATCCTGCCTTAAATCTAGGATCCTCAGTTTAGGGCTCCTGTAGGTTGAAAAAGAAAAAAGAAAAAAACAAAACAAAACAAAACAAAGCAAAACCAAAAGAGACAAAAAACAGAGGATCTGAGGGGTGACAAACATCAATATAACCAAGCAGGAACAATAGTAATATAATGTAGTGACAAAATAATGTTTTTCCTCTATCATTTCATATACTAGGTACCAGCACAACTTTCCTGTGCAAATACTTTATCCTTTCCTATTTTCTATAGCACCCAATGCTCACAAATCTTGCTCACCTGTTTCTTTGCAATGTCTCCATTATGTACATCTATCAATAGTAGCCTCACTCACCTCTATTACACAATTAAAACCCTCCATAAGACATCAGAGTTTCTAAGATAATCTCAACTGACAGACCAGCCACCTCACATGCATTTTCAGCAGTTGCCATTACTAACTGTGGACAAAAGAACAGCATAACTAACTGCTGTTCTCTTTCAACAGGCTCAGTCATAATGTTTCGCTATCTTACCATGTGTGAATTATACACATTCTCACATAAATGCTGAGTTCTTGGAAGAAACATCTGAAGATCCCTTTGTGTACTTAATGTTCTCATGTGGAGACAGAAAAGGGGCCAAACCTTTACATTGCTCTCAGAGTCTTAGAGATCCCATCCATGGAGGCAGCAGTGAGCAGAACAAAACCTACCTTGGGATTGCCTAAATTTCATGGATTACTGTGGGCTCAGAAAAGTCAAATCACTTTATTCTTGGTCTACACTTCAGGTTTTATTTGTATTTCTATTCCATGTGCATTGGAGTTTATCCTGTATGTGGGTATCAGATCCTATAGAACTGAAGTTACAGTTTTGAGCTGCATTATGGGTCCTGGGAACTGAACTTCTCTGTAATAGCAGCTATTGCTCTTATGTGCTAAACTATCTCTGCAGCCCTTGGCCTACACTGTTTACATAGACTTACTGCCAATAACTCCTTCCCAAGAAAAGTAAAGAGCACTAGTTTTTTCTCTATTCTCTGCAAATCCTCAGCAATATTAATATTCATATTTTTATTTAATGCAAATAATAGCATACTTCACTCCCACCAATAGTGCCCTAAATCACTTACATGCAATATTCAACACTGTAAGACACTTGTGTTAAGGTGACCTCACGTGCTGGACTAACAGTCCTGACAGCTGTGTTAAGGTGACCTCATATACTGGACTAACAGTCCTGTTAACTTTTTCACTATTTGCATATACTACATCTGAGAGGAGAGCAGATAGAGGGATATTCTCCTGTGACTTACTCTGTCACTCTATATTATACCAGCTCTTACCTAGTAGCTGAGTTCAGGGCAGGGAGGAACTGAAGACTCTCAATCAAGGCTTTCAGGAGTTCACGCTCAGGTTCCTGCACACTTAATGCCCCAATGTGGAGACAGGCAAAAGGCCAAGCCTTCACAATTGCTGTCAGTATATTCTTGTGTCTACCCGTGAAGGCAGCAGTGAACAAAGGGACAAAAAGCTCCCTTGGGATCTCCTCCAGGGCTTGGATTGCTGCATGCTCATTACTCAATAGACTCTGTGTAGCAAGATCCAATAGTGTGGGCGGGTCCTTGGTGTCCATCATAATGAACCTATATTTTCAGTGAGAAACATTTAGAAAACATGACAGATATCCACAGTATTTTCTTTGCAACCAGTGTTAGCAACATAGATAACTATGTGTACCATATATAGGGAATAAAACATCCACTTCTAGAGATGTCTACTTGTAGGGCATAGAAATTGGTTTGTGAGTATATTAAGGTCTATTTGTCCATGGATACACGTACAATCCTTTTTCATATGTATGTATACATAAATATGTGTGTGTAATAAAATGTGAGTAGAAATGATCACTAGGTTATCAGAAGACAATTTTGTTATCTGACGTCTGATAGTTTATCTCAAAAGTACACAAGCCATCACAAAAGTCTTCGATGGGCAAATCCAGACACCAGTGATACCATCATTGCCTTGGAAATAGAAAATACTAAACTATTAAGTTACCTGTGATTCTGAGAAAGCGAAAAGAAACACAGAATCAAAATATTCACCACTTTTCCCTTTAATAACAAAACAGCGAACTTACTGTAAAGAGTTTTCCTGAGACCTCCACAGAGCTCTTTGACATTACACCCACTTGTGCTGAAACACATACCATGCAAACACACAAACTATAGTTTAAACATAAATCAATATCATAGGGACATATAAAACTGAGATGTCATGTTAAGAAAAGACCTTAAGGTTTCATTAACTTCTTCTCTCACACAGACTGTCTCCTGCTGGGTGGGATAAGAACACACTAAGATCAAACCCCCAACACAAATCTCAGTGCCTGCTCCTTCCCAACTCATCTCTTAAAAACACATGTATGATCCTCATCCACGTGCATGGAGAGTCTCTGGAGAGAGTGAGAACCTGCCACCCCTACAGGTATAAAAGCTATGAATACATACCAGAGATTCATGGGACACATACACACACATACAGACAAAACACGTGTACACACACACACACACACACACAAACACACACACTCACACACACACACACACACACAGAGAGAGAGAGAGAGAGAGAGAGAGAGAGAGAGAGAGAGAGAGAGAAAGGGAGGGAGGGAGGGAGACAGAGACAGATAGACAACTGATCTTTGAGTGATCAGGGATCAGCGCACATACACAAGTTAATAAAGATGAGAAAATCCAATGTAAATATTCAGTTGGAATACTCCAACGTAGAAATAAGCATCTCTAAGAGAGAGACGCTTTAAAAGATATTTTGCCCATTGTATTTTATTCTTGTTTTCTGCTATGCCTATGAATCATTTAAAATTTACATTTTTCTTTTTTCAAATTTATTTTTTTAAATTTGTTTTCTGTGCCCCATATTACATTCTCTGCCTCTCATCCACCCTCCGGGCTGCTCTACATCCCATACCCCCTCCCCATCCCACCACGACTCTACGTGGATGCCCCTACAACCATCCCACCTGACCTCTAAACTCCCTGGGACCTCCAGTCTCTTGAGGGTTAGGTGCATCATTTCTGAATTAACACAGACCCAGAAGTCCTCTACTGTATATGTGTTGGGGGCCTCATATTAGCTGTGTGTTTGGTGGTCCACTGTTTGAGAGGTCTCAGGGGTCCAGATTCATTGAGACTGAGGGTCCTCCTGTAGGATGTCCCTTCTGCTTAACTTCTTTTAGTCTTCTCTAATTCAACCACAGGGTTCGGCTGCTCTGTCCATTGGTTGGGTGCAAATAACTGCACCTATCACTTTCAGCTGCTTGTTGGGTCTTCTGAATGGCAGTCATGATAGGTGCCTTTTTGTTAGCACTCCATAGCCTCAGTAAGAGTGTCTGGCATTTTAAACCTTCTATTTTTTATTCCTGTCTTTACATTTACCTAGTTTTGTTCACACATATCTTCTGATTAATGCACTCTTTTCCTCCTTCCCCTCCTCTTTCTAACAGGCTTCCATTTTTCTTCTCCACTTTCCTTTCCTTTATTCAGCATTGCTTCTTCTTCTTAGGTTCCTCCACCACCTAATTAACTTCATGCATTTACTATTTCTACTCTGACCCACATTCAGTTTTAACTTTACGGCTCACTGCACACTAGTTTTGTACTTTCTGCTCTATTCTCATTTGAGCTGAGGTAGTTGAATTTAATCAACTTCCTTTTTATTACAGACATGGTCTGTATTGGTGTTTCAGCTGTTATAGTGGTTATTTCTGTCCTCTGGACAGTACTGAAGATTTAGCCTGGAAGAGGAAGCTGTTCACTAACATTTCCAAATAAAACTAGAAGAAATACCAATAGCGAGTGATATAGAAATGAGAGCACAGAAGCACAATTACTGTGAAAACCTGGAAATGACCATAACCCCTCAAATGTAACTGCTGAAACTAGAGACAATGAAGTGACTGGAAAGCTGCACTGAGAATTCAAACTCTGCACAAAATAAGATTCAGTGGTTTCAAAGAAGATACAAAATAGCAGGTGAAGGAATGTAGCTAAGGAAATAGAGATGCAAACTAGAAATATACATGAGAACATCAGCAAGAAAACACGTTTGAAAACAAAGAATAAAAATATAAAAATATTAGAGCTAAAAAATCAAACAACAACAAAAAAAAAACAGGTAGAAAAGTTCACCGGGAAACTGCATGATTTAACCTAATGAATATTGGGACTAGAAGGAAGAGTCAAGGAAACTCTCCATTTAAACATCAATATCATACAAAGAAATAAATAATAAAGTGAAACTCTGAGAAAACATAGCTCAGGTTAGGTCTTGCTCACAGCATGCTCACAGCCTATAGCAAAATTATTATGATCAAACTGGTTTCCTATCAGTGCCAAAAGGAGCCTCATGATACAGAAATCAATAGAGGTAATACAGCCCTTAGACACATTTAGAGGAGAGATTGTAGGATTATATGAAAAATGAAACAGTGCAGAAAGGTATGCTTGCTTAAATATGTCGCATTCCTAAAAATGGAAGGATGCACTGAAAAGGCCTTGAGAAAAGCTAGAGATCTGCTTGTGACAGCAGCCCTGAAGAGTCTCAGAGCACACCTCAACTTAAAATGGTTCTATATAACAAACGTGTAGTGCACATTACACTAAACTGTGAAAGCAGAAACCATTTCATCTAAAGTCAATGGATAAGAGAATGGGACCTGCTCTCTAAACCCCTTTATTCTGCTTGAAGGCTTTGCCTACAGCAGTAATGCAAAGTGAAGAAGTAAATGGGCTACAAACATAAAGGAGAAGGTTAAGTAATCTCTCTGTGGGTAAATGATAAGCTCCTACACTTAAGAGTACCAACAGTTGAACACAAGCACTAAGGTGTGCTTTAACACGTTCACCAAGAAAAGCAGTATGCACAGCAACATAAAGAACTGTCGAGTTCATATTCACCAGAAACTTTGCTACTGAGAAATTAAGCAGAAATGCAATCCCATGCAGTGTTTTCAAAACTTAAAACACCTATAAAGAATCCAAACTAAGGGAGCTAAATACTTGAACAGTGAAGACTTTAAAACACTGAAGAAACTCAAAAAGACCCTAACAGAGTGAAAGGCTTCCCACTACATAGTACAGCAAAATGACCATGTTACTGAAAGTTACCTACAGAAGAATGCAATGCCTTGCAAAATCCCAATTATATTTAGCTTGAAGGAACACAACGGCTCAAAATAAGGAGACAACAACAAAAGAGTGTAGATAGCCAAAGTCATCGTCCTGCAAAGGCAATGCTCGAGGGAGCACAGCACCTGCTCTCAGGCTGCAGAGCCATAGCAACAAAAATGAATGTTATTACAAGAGACAGAGCTATGTGGACCCCGTGATTGGAATAGATGACTCAGAAATACAACTATACAGCCACGGCCACTTAGGTTTTTTAAAATATGCCAAAAAACTTGTATTGAAGAAAACTGTTTCAACAAACAGATCTGGTTAAAGTGGCTAAAGAAACCTAGATGGACATTCATTCCAACCTCTCCCTGACTCTTCACCAAAAGTATTCAAAATAGATCAAAGACCCTAATGCAGGATGAGATGTACGGAAACCTCGGTAACACAACATGAGGGAAAGGTTTAAGATATCAGCATATTAAAGCCTTTCTAAACCGGGACCCTTGGTGTCTAAACAGCTCAGAAAATAACATGAACTGACAGATGGGAAAAAAACAAAACAAAACAACAAAACCAAAATAAATAAATAAATAAATAAATACTGTACAAAGATAACTACATATCTACACAGTTTAGTCCTTACTGTTTTAAAGGACCGACTCATACAAAGCATCTCACCACATTAATGTAGGTTGACGTAGAACTTCAAAACCTCGTGCCACAGTCTTTGAAATGTCACCAAGTCCTTCTCAGGAATATAAATTTTTGAAGAGGAGGTTAAAGGTTATATGGAGAACCTTAAAAGGGGAGTAGGAAATGATTAGTCCCATAATTTAAGTTCAGAGAAACCGTTTCCTCGAAACAAACGCGCAGGGCATGAGAGCCGATTCAGTACCTTTCGGAGCGATCCTTTCGGATCACAGATTAATCCCTCTACCCTGGCCATTCAGCCCCCAAACAAGTTTAACTTATTTAAAGAGACTATTGTAGTTTACCCAAGCAGTTAAGCCCTCTGACTTCCATGTCCTCCACTTTGGCAGCCCCTCGGTATCCGCGAGGCTTTCCCTGTAGCGGGGGCACCATAGTCATAATGGCGACGGCTCCTGTAATGGCCACGGCTCTAATTTAAAGCAGCAACTGGAGAATTCTCATTGGCTACTCAGGGTCAGCTGACTTGTCTCTAGATCCTTCCGCTAAACCGCACCATGGATCGCATTGCCAGCACGTTCAGCGTATGTGTCCTTCCACCTGCCAAGATTGTCTTAGATTAAAAAAAAAAAGAAAACAGTTATCACTCAAACTTAAATAAACTGTGAGTGAGGCTTAACCTCCACCTAGCCACAGATTATACCAGGTGTCAAGTTCAGATAACGCGCCATCAGAATTACTGTCCACAGTAAGTGTTTCACTTGAACTCATGGATCACTAATTGGAAAAACAGGATTCCACCTTAGCACACTATTTCCTCTTGTCAAAAAGCTTGCAAAGATGCCTGTAGTCACAAAATTTGGGATGCTGGAGAGATGACCTCTTCTTATTTAAAACAAAACTAAGCAGCAAAGGGACAAAATATTTTCAAAAGGAAAACCACGAAGAACGACAACAGACAGTAGAAATAAGGGTTAAAAATACGTGTTTTGATCTCTGTACAGAGAAAGCATTATAATATTTTTTACGTTTTTAGATATTTTCTTTATTTACATTTCAAATGTTACCCTCTTTCCTAGTTTGTCCTCTGAAACCCCCCTATTCACTTCCCCTTCCCACTGCTCCCCACCATTACAATATTTATGTTGATATTTCAAGGAGTGAATATTCACGTTAAAATATTGCTATCAATAAGGATAACAACCCCTAATTATATAATATCCAATTTTTATCCTAGAACACTGATTTTACTCTTCTCTATTTTTTCTTTTTCACATTATAATCCAATTTACTCATATCCTACTATCTATTTTATTTCATATGTCCAAAAAGAAAGAAAAAATGCTCTGAGCATTGTAGAATATTGAGTTTCAGCTCAAGAGGCTTAGGAAAGTAATCATATTAGCAACTGAGTTAGAGGCCCTTCTAGTTATATTTTGGTAATGAATATTCTGTACCATTGTATGTTGCAAGTATATAGTTTTCTTTTTATTGTGAGGGGACATAATATGCGGAGTTTTTTTTTTTTTAATCTCAGAAGAATCTTTGTACTTTAGACCTTTAAAATGGTCTGAAGGTCATATTAGCCTCTTTTCCCATTGATGTCTGACAAGGCCATCCTCTGCTACATATGCAGCTGGAGCCATGGGTCTCTCCATGTGTAGTCTTTGGTTGGTGGCTTAGTCCCTGGGAGTTCTGGGGGTACTGGTTAGTTAATATTAATGTTCCTCCTATGGGGCTTCAGAACCCTTCAGTTCCTTGGGTACTTTCTCTAGCTCCTTCATTGGGGACCCCGTGCTCTGTCCAATGGATGACCGTGAGCATCCATTTCTGTATTTGTCAGGCACTTGTAGGGCCTCTCAGGAGACAGCTATATCAGTCTCCTGTCAGCAAAAGTACTTGTTGGCATCCACAATAAATGTGTGGTTTTGTTGGTACTTTATGGGATGGATCCCCAGGTGGGGCAGTTTCTGGATGGCCTTTCCTTCAGTCTCTGCTCCTCACTTTGTCTCTGTAACTCCTCCCATTGGTATTTTGTTCCCCCTTCTAAGAGGGACCAAAGTATCCACACTCTGATCTTCCTTCTTCCTGAGCTTCATGTGGTCTGTGAATTTTACCATAGGTATTGCTAGCTTTTTTCCTGATATCCACTTATCCGTGTCTCTGAGGTTTCTTAAGACCATTTATCTAGTCATTCATGATGTTGTGAAACATATGTTCTATTTCTTTTACCATGTTTTCTTTCTTCCTTTATAACTATTTTCCAGAGCCATGGTGTTTTCATTGTGTTCCAGATTTACTGGGCCCTTTGTTCCTGGTGTTCTGGTGGGGTTTTGTGTTGTTTGATTTGTTTTGTTTTTGGTGTGTGTGTGTGTGTGTGTGTGTGTGTGTGTGTTTAAACAATTTTGTTTGATTAAGTAATGAATTTTTCTACCCTAATATATTCTTCATTATGGGATTTTTTTGTTACTTTCAGATAAACACACACAAACACACACACACACACACACACACACACACACACACATTATTATTATTATTATTTCAGGTTGAGTTTACATCTAAGTTTCTATCTCAAATTTTTTTCATGCATTGAACTTTTTCATTACCTTATTTAACTGTTTTTTCCTTTCATTGTCTTCATTCAGACGTATTTTCCTATCATCTTTGAGTTCCTTGGAAATATTGACAATTGCAATTTTGAAATTCTTATATACCAGCTATGTTGCATAGAATATTATTCTGTAAAGTGCTGATTTGAGAAAAATGTATATTGTCTTGGCTATTCATGTAGTTTGTGTTGTGCGACGGGATCTACACATTTAGAGTTCGGATGCTTAAGGTATTTCTTGGTCTATATGTCTTGTATTATCTTTTGGGGCGAGTGTGTTTAGATACTTACTGTTATCCCACTTGTCAGTTTGTCATCTAGTTGAGTGACTCTTGGTTTTCAGCATTGAGCTACTCTAGGGCTCTAGTTTCAGACTACAAGTGATTTCTGCTTTGTATTATATTTTTATCTATGTATTACTTATTTTTATATTGCTATGATGAAAGACTGTGACAAATGCAACTTGTAAATATAGTTTATTTGGACTTATCATTCCAGAGGTACATGAATTCCTGATCAGAGAATGAAGGCATGGCAGCTAAAGTTCCCATCTTGAAGTACATACATGAAACAGAGTGGATTCTGAATGGTACAAGTTCTTAAACTCACACAGCATAACTCTAGGGGCATACCTCCTGTTTGAGATTGCTTCTAATGTTTTGATTCAATCAGGAATCTGTGTGTCCAAATGCTAAAGGTCTTTGTTCCCAATTGGTTTTTGAGCAGTCTGTATATATGCCAGTGGCCAATGACTGGGCAAAGGAGATGGGATGGGACCCTTACAGTTGCATGGCTAGGTAGCAGAGGGGAGGAGAAGGAAAAATTTCCATGAAGTGGTGGGATATGGATGGATGTAGGAGCTGCAGGAAATAAAGCCAATGAGCTATGTAGAAAATTGGATAAGTGACCAATGGCAACGTCCCCAATTGTGCCTGGGGTAGCAGGGGACTGTTTTAGAATGTCCAGGTTTGAAATAGCCAAGGCATTTTAAAATTAACTGGTGTGTGTGTGTGTGTGTGTGTGTGTGTGTGTGTGTGTGTGTGTTCCATTTGAGAGTCCAGATACCTCCTGAATGGGTGCACACATGATCCACCAGGAAGTACCCAAACTCGCCAGAACACATCCTCCATTGACATTATACCCACTACGCCTCTGAAAAACAGTAGCACTAGCTTGGATCAATTATTTGTGACTAGAGAGGATGTTTCTCTTTCAAACATAATAGATAAGCAAGGAAACAGAGTGGGGTGTCTTTGAGTGTCTCCAACTGAGCTCCTGGCTTGGGCTCCACACATGTTCAGGGCCCAGACACTGCATGGTATCATGGGAAGCTGGATCAGGGGATTCCTTCCTGGAGGTCCAACTTTGACTCCAGGTTTTTATTTCATGCTGTTCCAGATTGGTTGAGTGAAATGACTGACAGTTCAGGAAAGCAAGGTGTTGTCTTGCCCTTGGATTCTGACCTGAAGTTTTTGTTTAGATTCTAAGTCTGACTCACAGCTATCCTAATGCAACTTAATGAGATAAATGGGATGACTGACAGAGGAT